>NW_010267757.1:0-10634 GCF_000690775.1 Eurypyga helias
AGCCGGAGTTAAACCACAACAAAGCAATACATAACATGATTATTCAACACACTGAGTAAAAGTCACGTTAAGTAGGTGGAATGGTTCCAAGTTTAGAAGAAAATGCAGCTGATAAAAAATTAGACTTGTAATAATACGTGGTAAGTAAATTTCTCTTCCTGACCATGTGTATATTTACTTAAACTAGAGTTTTCAGGGAAAATCTTGCTAGCCATGCTCCATGAAATCCTATTAACGTGCCGAGGCATTAACCCAAGGACAGAGGTTCTAGCCTATGCTTTGCCAGACTTGGAACCACAACTGCCTGAATCAAGCAAGTGTTTGACTAGTTATAGTTTTGGGTACTCTCTTATCTTGGGGAGGGGAGGGGAAAGCCTGCTGGCCTACAAGAATCCTGACAAAGCCTTCATCAAGACCAGTCTACTATACCAACAATGTTCAATTAATACAAACTTGCATTTGCTGAAGTAACATAAAATATAAGTGTCCACTGAAAGAATTCCCAGATTAATTTACATGTCCCAGATTAAGCAGGCAGTTTTTGTAACCATTGGTGGTAGTTCCTCTAAGGGACAAACAAAAATACTGGCTTTATTCTGGGAATACATCTACTCAGTAAAAACATATAACTTTTACAGTCACTTTTCAATTTAAGTGATTGTAAATTATGAATTTTCAGTGGAATTCCATTAAAAAATCCCTCAGGGAAATATGGAGTCACTGAAATACTGATATTTATATTTGACTTATGATTCTAAAGTTAAATTTAATTACTAAAATTCCTGTGTCTACCAGCTTCAAGCATTTAAGCAGGATCTTGATGAAATTTTAATTTGTATTTTAAGGACTAATGTTTAGACTAATTAAATTTTATTAGTGCTAGGATATGAAATTAATTTAAAATGAAGATGAGTTCTTATTTCTAGTACATCTAATGTTTATTAAATGTAAATGTTATTAAAGTTACTCAAATTGCCTAAGCAGGACATAAACTGCCCACACTTGAAATATCACTGCTTCTCATTTTGTTATTTTTAGTATAAGATCATGAGAGGATAATGCCATAAGTATTCAGTTACATTGATTGGTAATCTCAGTGTACAGTCTACCACAATTTTGAAGTTACAGAGGCCAGCAGAAGTAATTATGCTTTAGAGTTCACACTCGAATGAAGAATATCATTCCTTTCAGGCATCTGCAGAATTATATTCAATAAATTATTCCAACTTCTCTCCTTGACTTCCTCATGAATCTCAATTATTGCACACATAGGGGAACTGGAAAGTGAGACAGCAATGAAGTGGCAGGCTAGTCCTGCTAGGGAGTCAACAAAAGAGGAAAAGAAGGTGAACACAACTTCTAAAATATTTTGGTAACAGAAAGACGTTCTGAGTGACAAAGAGCAGTTATTCAGCAGTGTACAACAGAAGGTCTGTCACTGAATCTGACTTCTGAATAAAATTTATTTCCTGGAAGAATGAAGGAAAGTTATTTCCTTTCATTCCTTTCTTAGTAACACGGAGATTGTGGATTGTTGAATAATTTAGTGACAGGGGTTTTGGAAACCTTGTATTTGGGAGTATCTTCCCACTTATTGAAACCCTTCATTACTTTTAAAGCTTTTAACATTATTATTCTTGAAAGCAGTATAAATGTTGAGCTACGTGACAATCTTGTAAGTATGGCTTCTCAAGAAAGCTCTGCTAAACCCCTTATTTTGTCTTTCCTCGGTCATATCATTCTTCATGTTGTAGCACTACGCACTGAGGCTTAGTTTGCTGAAGAGTCTCCTTGTAAATTTTCTACCACTACAAAGTCTCTACATTGGAGTTACCTCCTATCTGATTGACAAAATGTACAGTTAGCAAAACTGTCTTAATCATATGACCCCTTTATTTATTTACACCTCTCATTTGAAACAAATAGTATCTTAACCTATATGTTATTTTTTTATTTATCTTACATTTCATATATTTACTATCATCTCATTATTTCTTAAGACTTGGTTTCTGTGGTCCATTATTCATCATTCTTTACTAGAATCAGACACAAAATACCACCATAGTTTGCCATTTGGTTAAGGAGGGATGAAACATTTATTGGGTATGATGAATGCCAGGGTCCCATCTGTTGGTAGCATTTGTTTTCCAGCCTGTATCTAGTAAATCAAAATCTCTTCCTAATGAACCAATGCTTAGTGGAGTTTATTATTCTAATAACTAAATTGATGTGTCTATCCGTATCTGGTTCTTATCACAGGAGTTGAGAGTAGTATTTTAGTATTATCTGAGCAGAACCTTGTTTACACTTCTCTCTAAGAGGACGCATTTAAGCCATCTGTAGATATTTTCTTAAAATCTGTATTTTACCATTTTGCTTTGCCAACATTAAAGTAACTTTTTTCTGAACAATATCAACCTGTGTTAAATCACAGCTGACATTTCTTCACATCTCTATGATGTCTATGATATTTGGTTACATCTTTCATCAATAGTTCAGGCTCTATTGTTTTAGTGTGTTCACCCATCACTTCTTAAAGGATTCCATTCAACCTTCTTAATTTCTTCATTTAATGTTGAACTTATTAATCATATCAGCTTCAGTTCAGAAACTTATTACTCCTTAACCACCCAGTAGACTGCATCTGCTCAAAAGACACCTTTTTTATGCAACCCTTCCCAGATGGTCAACTATCCCTCCATCTTTCGCACAAATATCTTTCGATTCTAATTTGATGTGGCAATGATACATTCTTTTTACTGACTTTTTAGGTTTCCGGGAGCAGTAGCTGAACTGTCCCCGTGGTCTTTCTCACTTATTGTACTCAAATCCGGAGAAACTTGTGTACAGCTGAAGCTTGTTTACTACTGCAAAGCACTTAAAAACTTAGTTTTCTTGCTTAGCTTTTGCTTCATGGTTTCTTCTTTTAGCCCACAAATAATTGACTAATGACATCATAGTTGTCTGTGCAGCATTATCAGCTGCAGGCAGCTTACACACCTTCTTTTGAAATGTAGCTGGTTTGGTGACCAATGCTATCTTAAAGAATTCCAATTAATATATAGCAGTATCAACAACAGTAATAGTAATTTGTTCCACTATGAACCTGAAATCAAATAAAAGGTGTTCTCGTAGTTCACCCATAAATTAGAAATTGCTAACCTAAAGCTTATAAATTAATCTTTATTGAAATGCAGTGTCATTTTGAACTACTAGGTGAAGACTTTTTCCTCCTCCCTTCATGAGAAGTAAATTATGAGGATTTTTTGTAAGAAATGTAATTTCATGTAATTCAAGACGCCAAAAACTATTTCTTCAATAAGTTTCCAAAAGAGTGTGAAACAAATTTCTTAAAGCTTATTACATGAACATGTTACTCAACAGATGAATGCCAATAAAACAATAAACACAAAAATATGTGAAGGCTGACAAGGTAAAAGTTCACTTTTCTTCATTCTAGCAATCAGCTGTGTGTTTCACTGTGTAAACCACGATCGGTTGTCATATTTCAGTGACTTCTTATAAAAAAAAATCATAAAAAGCCCTACAATATATTTGTATTCTTTTCGGCTGCAAAAGGGAGGAGGGATCTTGTGTGAAATTTGGATGACAGAAAGGAACTGTTTCTCACCTTTCTATACTGGTAGATATTTTTCTGGTGTTATCTCTCTGGCTGTGCCAGGCTGAGAAAGACAGACACACCCTCACAGAGTTGTGAAAATGTAATTTGACATGCATCCTTCCTCCTTCCTGCTATAGATATAGTAAAATGGGGAGGGGGATCCCACCCAAACAAAATAATGAGAAAATGTTGGCAACTTAAACAATTAGCATACTAGATTTCCCATGAACCTCTTTCCATACTGCTGATGTTTACCTGCATCACTTCCAGACTATTGCTGAACGAGCTGCTTGTTCATTTGCGCCTGCACGTACTTTTTTCTGTTTTCTGCTCTTGTCTGATTACAAAGTGGTACTGATTAGTACGGAGATTGCAAAAGCTCAAGTCAGTTTAGTATATGCAAAGTTGTTGGTAACTCTAAATCCAAGACAGGATTTGCCTTCATATTTGGTTGTCTTCTAATAGCAAGCTTATCATCCTTAAGGACTCTAGCAACGCAGCACTTCCTTTCTGGAGTATTTCATTTTTCTTCTCTTGATGGATGGGATTAAGGTGGGTGGGGGAAATCTAAGTTCCAGAAACAATTTATTCCTTATTTGTTGGTGGCTGCATTTCTTTCGTGCCACCAGCACTATTTATACAAGAATGCTGAAGGTGCCTGGTAGAGGAGTGACTGGTCTCCAATGTACGATCACCACGAAATGTTACACACATGAACCTTGCAATGTGTTAGGACTAGGGATACAATTTGTGTATTTTTAGCCTAAGATATGGTGAAACATAAGAGGATTGAAAATTCAGGTGGACGTGCAGCATTAATTAGATGAGATTTTGGTTTTGTGATGAATAATAAATAGCTTTAGGAGAGTTAGGGTCTATAGAGACGGGTCGTCAGAGAAGGAAGAGCTGGCATTGGTAAGAAGTTTAAAACATGGAGGCACTCCCAGTAGAAGGTAAGAGGAATAAATACACAAACAAAATAAAAATGTGCTTGTGGAAAAACAAAGGACTGGTATGAAAAAAAGACACTGTGAATAAACAAGTAAAGAGTTGCCAGTGAAACCTGGAGAGCAGCCTAAGCCTCAGATTTTGTTGGTAGGAATGTGAAAAAAAAAGAAATCAGGGTAGTTCCACCCTACGTATGTTAAAGTGAAGAAGAGGACATATGTGTTTGGAGATATTTAGCTTTGTGGATACCTAGTAAATTATCTTCTAATTTGTAATGAGAAAGAATTAATATAATTTACATCTATATAGCCATCAATGGACTTCTATGGAACTGACTCAATGAGATATTTTGCTAAAGGGAAAATTAATATCATAGTAAAATGAAGCAATATGCCAATGACACACATACAGCTATTAATGGACCTATGTGAGAAGAATAGGTATATTTCATATTTAGTCTTTATAGGTATTTTCAGAAGATATAGGGAATAGATGTATCTGAACCAACATGTGCTTTATTTTGTAAAAAATTGAAAGTTTCACCTTTTCATTTATGTGCCCTTTGCAGCAAGAAGTTGAGACCTGAGAAATAATAATTTGGTAAGGGTAACCTAGAAATTTTACATGTTATTAAATTTTATATCTTTGTTCTTAGATGCAATTCTATTTTTTTAACTGTAGAAGTCAATGAGAGACCTGACAGAATTTTTAACTCAAACCTTGGTGCTGAGCTTAAAAAAAAGAAATCCTGGACACATTACATACTGTTGAATTTATTACTGAAATTCACTCCTGTTTTAAAGCAAAACAAAACTAAACTAATTTACTGTCTCTTGTTTTCTGCTAGAAAAAATAGCAAACTTGTATTGAACGTAACTATCATAAATCACTGGGAGTTAAGTTTGACTACAAAAGTTTGAAGTACCATATACATGACAAAATAAATCATGAATCAAGCACTGTCAGCTAACAGTCTGTAGTTTGATTCACTGCTCTAAGTCAACAGGGCGTTCTTTGCCTCCCCTGGTAATAGTAACTATCAGCTATTCTCAGTTTAAGAAACTGCTGATTGTTCCTCTGTGTTCAATACAGAGGAACATAAAGACACATGTTGTAGGAAAGCTAGTGTTCATAAAGACACATATCGTAGGAAACCTAGTGATAAATGATGAATGATATATCAAAAATATTTCAGTTTAAGGAAAATTAAACAGGTGAAGATGAACTGATTAGAGAAGCTAAGATCTATTTGTCTCCATAAAGTTTTGCAACTCAAAAGTCTTAATAAAATAATGATTTTGAATTCTTCCTCATTATTCTTTATAATGATTTTATGTATTTAGAATTTATTTTAAAGGCAAGCATATCAGGCATAAGAAAATTTTACATTATTGGATTCTTAACATACTTTAGATTCAGAGGAGAACACTATCCATCAATCACAAATCCCACCTATTCATTCATTTCCAGATAGCCTATATTACATGCCTCAGAGGAACTTGTAATAAACAACATAGAGCAAGCTATGAGTAGATGCATTTTGACAAGAGCACAAACATCAAAGGTAGCTTTTCTACAAAATTTCTTCATAAAATGCAGAAAAAATTCATCTTACACTTCCTTAGGGTTATCTTTTCATCTTGGGTCACATCCCATTTGAGGAAGACTTATAGGAAAACCTTTATCACTAGGGGCTTGTCTACATGGGAAACTTTTTGCAAAGTAAGCTACCACGCAGTAAAATCATGTCATAACTTTACGTCTACTATTCTCCCAGCATAAATATTTGCAGTTTCTTGTTTGGAGGTTTTTCAAAAAACAACGCAAGTTTACTGTGACCACATACCTGCATGTCTTGCCCAGTGGCTTCTTTTCAATACACTGGAATCACTCTCATGCTCTACATGTATGTTCCTTTGCTTACCTCTTTCACAGATTTCTTCAGCCTACAGTACAACTCAGAGTAGGATAGACTGATGATATAAAACACAATCCTAAACTGAGTGATTTTGTCATGATGTCAGGATGGAGTAATAATATCTTTCAATCTTTCTAAGAGTTGTGGCTTTTCATAATATCTCACTAACTCTACCCATAACCATTCAAAACTTCAGGAAGAGTGTATATGACGGAGACACTATGCTGATTTTAGATGGGACACAATTAATTTTCTTCACAGTAACTAGTATGAGACTATGTTTGGCTGTGTGCAGAGGAGACTATTGATAACACGTGTGTTTTTAGTTGTTGTTAAGGAATGTTTACACCAAGTCCAGGACTTTTTCAGTTTCTGATGCTGTACCTGTGTCCCAGCTTCACCTCTACAAGAAGCCGGGAAGGGGACGCAGCCAGGACAGCTGGCCCAAATTGACCAAAGAGGTATTTCATTCCATAAAACATCATGCTCAGTTTATAAGGTGGGGGTGGGCTGGCGGGGTCATGTTGTCTGTCTCTCTCGGTCACTGTCTCGCTCGCTGGGGCTCGCTCTGGCTCTGGTGAGATCTCTGTCTTGGGCTTGGCCGGGCTCTCACACCTTGATTCTCAGACTCTCTGGCTCTGACTTCACTGCTTGGGAACTACTGGACATTGGTTAGAGAGTGGTAAGCTGTTGTATCATTTGGTTTATTTTCCATTATTTTCTTTACATATTGTCATTATTATTGGTATCATTATTAATTTATATTCAATTGCTAACTTGTTTTTATCGCATGCCCTGTCTTCCTCTTCAAATCTCGTCCCCCACTGGGGGAGGGGGGAGGTGGGTGATTGTCTGGATGGTTCTTGCTGGGTGGGATTAAACCACGACAGACATGCTGACAAATTTAACACATAGATTTAATGAAAATACATGAAAGACTGAGGATTTCATGAAAGATGAAACAATTCAAGGTTTAATCCAGAAACAGATGGTAAACTGAGAAGCTCGCAAATCAGCACCATTATTATGGTGCCTTGGAGTAAACTTTCTATGTATCATATCATAAATTTCCTGAAGCAATTTATTGCAGTTTACTTGATACCATTTAGGAGCTAGTTATCTCTTTGACAGGAGCGTCTCAGTGGAGTTCTTAATTGAAAAAAACTTTTTTTTTTTTTTCTGAGGAACTTTTATGATGAAACACATAAACCTATCAGTCTCAAACCTGTTATGTACACAGAAAGCTGAGTGGAGACCCTGTAGTTGCTCTGTTAACATAGAGGGGAGCAGCGAAAGCAGGCATGTTCCCACGATTTTATGATCAGCTGTATTATTTTTTCATTAGCCATCACCAGACACGTGTACCTGACAGAGTTTTCTGGTGTAACAGTATATGAGTATGTTTTTAAAAGTTTTACTAAAAGCAGCAGCCTAGAATAAATTTACGCATCTTTCTTAACATAACAACTACCTCCAGAGTACGTGGACTGGGCAATGGCAGGGTCCCAGAACCTGACAACTAGAATTTTCTCACACTTTGGTGGGGGAAAGCATACAGAAACAATAGGAAAGAAATTACAATTGAAAATGCATTTGAATTTTCTTGAACAAATTTCAAAAGCTTCAGTACCTTTTAACATTATGCCTGTCATTCTTGCCCTTTGACAAAGTGTTACTGAAAGCATCTCCCAGCCTGGGAGATGCTGCTTCAAACCCTGCTTCTCACACCTCTTCTTTCAGTTCCAAAATTAGGTCCCTTCAAAATGTGCAACACAGACATGAGACCTAGGGCCAGAAAATCTTTTTATAGACTTCCAATGAAACAGTCAATTGATGCAGCAGACAGTAAAACAAGATAGTGACTATGTCCTGTTCATGTCTCATGGATAAACAAAAGTCTCCACAAGTTAACTCATTAGCCTTAAGTCTTTTGCTTCCCCAGATTCTAGCTTGCAAATGGCTTTATTTCCTTTTTTATATTTGGGTAGAGTAGGAACTGATCTTGATGTTATTCCTCAGGCAGAGCTTGTAATCATTAAAATATTTGGGTTGTACTTTATTCTCCCAGATGAAGAAACCTCTGTGAATAGTTAAGTCTGGGGCAAAGGTATTAGTTTCGACTGCTATACTGATACTGCTCTTTTCAGGCTACTACTGTGGGAAATCGAGATGAACTTACATCTTGGTTATTAATCCTGGACTCACCAAGATTTGAGTCCAAAAGCTTGAGTGTGAAAGCCTTGTACCCCATTATTGGTTGCCATAAACCGGTTTATATTTCACTCTTCTTTTCCATACACCGCCTGTCAAATGGCATTTTTTAGCTTCATTTGAAGGATTGAGCTTTTTCTTTAGAATTACATAGGAAATGATCAAAAATGCTGTAAAATATTTCAAGAAAGAATTAACTTTCTACTATATAAACTTCACTTTCTGTCCTTTTTTTTTTTTATTATAGAGCTACTTAATGAATAGTGGAGACTGAGTATTTTAAAAATAACTTCAAGGACATCATATTTGATGACAGTCAAATAGAAAAACGTTTTATTCCTTTCTCACTTTATCATCTTTATTGACTATGTCATTGGTCAGTGTGAAAAGAGCTTTAGATCCCACATAGCTGCCTTCATGATATGTCTTGCACAGAAAATCTAATTTAAAGTCCCTAATCATATTTCAGATTTTTGACCAACAAGCATATTATCTTTGTCTGAATAGACGGTTAACTTTAGCATCTCTTATTGAAGAGCTTTTGAATATTACTTTTAGTATAATTTAATTAATTTTAGGTTGGTTTGGGTTTGGGTTTTTTTGGTTGTGGGTTTTTTTTTATTTTTTAACATTATTATAATATTGTTGAAAGTAAAATCAGAGCAGCATTGAAACAAAATAGAAATTATTATATTCAGGCAGGGTCTAAGTTATTGCACTTATTGTCATGTAGATGCCACTTACTTCTTCTGACATGTCAGATAAATAACCTAACTTGGAAATCTATTTTCTCTGAGATTTTTATTTAAAAACTATTCAAGCAAACCTAACTAATTCTAAATTCAGTCTGTAATTAGCCTTGTAGAGCTGAAAGTCTGCAAGAACAAGTCCTAAATAATTGTAAATGTCTAAGAATATTTATAGGTGTGGCTGGTCATTAGTACTACTGATGACAGATGCTAAATTGTGCCTTGTTAAACCATATGATATGCTAGACAGACTGGAATGCAAAAGTTATTACAAGTTTTTGCTTTTAGGATCCTTCTCCAGAATTTACTTTTAGATAAAAAGCCTTTAAATATGTGAATTGTACACTGTTGGCAATAAAACAAAAAGACTTAAATTTTTGCACTCCCTAACTACTCTGATACTAAGGATTTTATGCAATGGGCTCATAAAAAAAAAGCACTGGGATTTTGTCTCTCCTGAAGTTTTACTTAAAACAGCACTTAACTATTTTGACACTGTTTGAAACTGTCCAGCATGACACCCTTGTCTCGAAATTGGAGAGACATGGATCTGATGGATGGACCACACAATGAATAAAAAACTGTCTCAGTGGTCACACTCAAAGAGTTGTGGTCAATGACTTGATCGCTGAGTGGAGACCAGTGCTGAGCAGAGTTCTTCAAGGGTCGGTATTGGGACTGGTACTGCTTAACTTCTTTGCCAGTGACATGGACAGTGGGATTGAGTGCATCCTCAGCAAGTTTGCTGACCACACCAAGCTGTGTGATGCGGTTGACATGCTGGAGGGAAGGGATGCCATCCAGAGGGACCTGGACAGGCTGGAGAGGTGGGCCACTGCCAACCTCATGGAGTTCAACAAGGCCAAGTGCAAGGTCCTGCACCTGGGTTGGGGCAATCCCAAGCACAAGGACAGGCTGGGTGGAGAATGGATCGAGAGCAGCCCTGAGGAGAAGGACTTGGGGATAAGAATGGATCAATAGCAGGGGATCAAAAGCATGATCCAACAGTGTATGCTGGCAACCCAGAAAGCCAACCATATCCTAGGGGGTATCCAGAGAAGCATGAACAGCAGGTCGAGGGATTCTCCCCCTCTAATATTCTCTCATGAGACCCTACCTGCAATACTGTGTCCAGCTCTGAGGTCCACAACATAAGAAGGTTATCAACCTGTTGGAATGAGTCCAG
>NW_010267758.1:0-8876 GCF_000690775.1 Eurypyga helias
TTCCTGACTGAACCCAGCACATATGACCAGATATGAAATCCATTGTGTTCCTTTTCTACACCCTCTATTCACTGATTTTCATTTGTGTTACTAGTATTACAATTGTTATTCCTCCCAAAGGAAAAAAAAATCCACACACACAAACAACAGAGAAAGCAACTCAGTCCTATTATGGACTGACAACATTACAATTTATCAAAAACTACCTGCTGAAATGTACTGGTTTCACACCTCCAGTAATGCCCCCTTCTTGAAAATTGTCTGCAAATATCGATGGCTAATAGTTGTCTGATGCTAAGAATGTGACCAACACTCTGAGACTCTGTATCCTTGATCTCACCCTTGGAAACATACCATTACAACTGATATAACTCTATTCTTGTTAACTGCTAAGAATTCATTAAAGTGGTGGGGTTTATGATTTCATCCTTGGTGGCTATTAGTAGCCTGGCTGTGGCCAGGATGCTATTGTACCTGCAATAAAAAATCTGGAACGTCAGGCAAATCTTTTCTTCAGGGAGATGATAATCTCTGTTGAAGACAATAGGTGGATAGATGGATGTGAGAGCTCAAGGGACAGTGAGAGAACAGAGGCAGGAGTGCCAGGCCACTGTGACAGTTCACCAGTGGCCAAATTTATGTCAATTAACTCAGTGGCGGTGGTGTGGGGGCATCTTAGCAAAGGGGAGGTTGTAGGGATTTTTTAAGGAACAACATGAAGGAGAAGAATGAGCACTTTATGTCCAAAATGTGAGTGGCAAAATGAGGTTTTATTCATCAACAGCAAGAAGCAAAGGGAACCCAGTACAGAACTAACCTCTCATTACTTAGTTCACTTAAGGCGAGTTCTCAAGTTTTTGTGTTAGAAAAATATTTCTGTATTGCTGTACTGGTAGCCAAGAATGTGAGACATCTGTATGAGTAACATCTGCATGCCATCATGCACAGCAGACGGTGGGCTATAAAATGTCAAGAAGTTTTGGTAATGGAAAGATCAGCAACAGGCTGGAACACCAACCAGAACTATTTATAGAGGGAGAGATTTAATTTTCTTTGAGCAGAACAACACAAGTGATTGAGAGGCTGGAGCCTGACTTACGAGGAGATAGTGAAAGAAGTAGGTATGTTAAGCTTGGGCAAATGATAAGCCATGAGGCTGTGGCATGAAAAATCAGAGACCAGGAGATTTTTCACTGGGGAGGTTGGGGCAATGGGATGACTGGACAAAGGCAAGTCTAGGGTGAGACTTTTGAAGCTGAGAAGAAGACATGTTAAAACTTTCCAAGTAACTTCCCAAGGGAGATGGCAAGAGCTCGTGGTGCCTGAGTCACTTAAATCTGAGCTGGGCAGGGTGCTAGAGGTTATCTTGTTGGCAAGAGAATAAGCCTTAGATGACGCTATTGGCCTTTTCCGTCTGCTCCGTCTCATTCTGGCATTCCGCTCTGGAGAGTGTTGAATACTTACACACGTCCTGTGCAGGAAAAAGGAAAACAGAAAGTGCCCACCCGAGCTCCTGGTGTGACTTGGCCCTGTGCAAACATGAGCCTGCTGGTCCTGCAGACCAGGCGCAGCTCTCGGCGAGGGAGCTGGGCTCTGCTGGGCTCTGCTAGGCTCACACATCAGCAGCAAACTCATTAGTGAAACTGTAAATGTACAGCCAAATTTTCCCCCTGCCCTCCTATATGCCAATTCTAACACCGAAGGCAGGCCTTGAAGGTAAGTGGCAGTGTGCTTGTAGTTCAGAGCTGACAGCCCTGCTCCTGGTGAAGTGGGAGATGGAATATCATCTTGATTCCCAGAGCTCCCAGCAGTCTGTCAAGCTAAGCCCCAGCTTTTAGTTTTTAAACTGTTAAGGTTCAATGAGTTGATCTTAAATATGAATAGATGTAGCCCCTCCCCGTATCATTTTTAGAAAATCAGCTACACTGCAGGCTTTAAGGGAAGGAGGTGAACTAGCTTTTAGTTCTTAAACTGTTAAGGATCGATGAGTTGATCTTAAATATTAATAGATGTAGCCCCTCCCCATATCAGTTTTAGAAAATCAGCTACACCGCAGGCTTTAAGGGAAGGAGGTGAACAAGTTGTCTGCTTGACGTTAAAAACGTGCCTGACAGAATTTCCAAGTCAGGGCTGTATTCAGTATGGAAACAGCCCTAACTTTGCCACTGTCCCTGGTTTCACTGGGGAAGCATGTCGCTTAGCTTGGGATGGGGAAGCATGTCGCTAGGCTTACAGGGGCAGCATGTAGGGGCTGTTGTAGAGATAAACTGGTGATTTCTGTGTGTTGATTCTTTCAGTCTATTCATGTGTGAGTTAAACAAGCTCAAAGGAGATGGGAGCTGGTACCCAAGCCGGTTTTAGGGACCATATATGCACAAACAGGTTCTCCAGTGTTAGACCATAAGGCAGCAGCCTGTTACACAACCTCCACCGCCTCATGCCACGGAACTACACCATAACTGTTTTGCCACGCCATCTAGTGACACATATGGATGCCTCAAAAGCACTCAAACTCCTTCTTTTGCCTGATTTTATTGCACTGAATTGAACAGCCAACGGTTTTGCAAGGAAAAGGAATGCTTCAATTTAACAGCAGCGACAATTGGACAAACAGGTATGAGAGGAGCGTTTGATCCGCAGGATCTGAGCTGGTAGTTTATTCTAAATGGAGAATACAATCGTGCACTGGAGCAGTAAGCTTCTCCCAGGCAGAACTGAAGTTGGCTTGGCACTCAAAAGTCCTACCGTAGCTTCAGGTCTCGGTGTGAGGCCTCATCATGTACAAATGTCCCTCTGCTTTTAATATCAATTAAAATAACCCACTTCCATTTAGGTTTCATGGAAAAATAGCCCCCAAATATACAGACTATGTAAATTAAACTGATGCTCTTCTTTTAGAGTGAATTAAAATATCCTTCCCTTAATGAGAGCCCTATTAAAATGGAAACCTTGATGAGAAATTACTGATGAGTTCCCCATTTGATGAGCCTGCTACATTGTAAAGCTTCCAAGATTTATAAATCTGTGAGGAATGGGAGGGAAAAGAGTGATAGAGAGTCACAGAAAAGCCAATAACATCCCTCTATAATCTTTAGCTGTCTAGAAGGCCACAAATCATTTTTTCCCCATACTTTTTCAAACTTTAATATTTTGGAAAGTGTTGAGTTATGGCTGGATTTTTTTATTTTGGAACTGATACATTTTTTCTCTACTTAAAAAACATTAATGAAAACCTTATGTTCAAAAAATGTAATAATTCTGAGGAATGGTGAAGCCCTTATTGTCCTGTGGCAAGCTTGTAACTTCATTCCCAGCCTTTCTAATGGCCATTCTTACTCTGGTTCTCCGTTTCCATCCTTGGACAGGTCATAACAAGAAGTTACTTTGCATCTACTGTACTCTTCCCATCCCATCCCTCTTGAAGGGTTCTGGCCGTTTCACAGCGTAAACATTTAGTGTTGTGGTTTTTGCATCAAACAGAAAGTTTTGTAACAATCCCTTAATCCGAAACAGACGTCTCCTGCCTCCTCCACATCTCTAGCTGATTCTACAACTGGAGGACTGTGTGATTAAGGGATACGCTCTGCTCTCAGCAGCACCCAGCACAGGCCAAACTCATTCCTAGGGGAAAAAATGGTATTTAAAACCTCTTCCCTCCATGTGTATGTGGGGCAAAAATGCACACATTCAGACCACGGGAATTCTCCATCCCCCGTGCTAAATACTGGGTGCCCTCTAGAAGGCAGTCTGTAGTTTGGACAGAAGCTGTGAGGGTGAGATGCTGCGATAACTAGGAGCCCTGTTTGTGCAATAAGCCTATTTTAGTCATAAAATCTCTGACCACAGATCCATTTCTGTAGAAGGTACGTTCCCTTTCTGTTATTCCAGGAAGCAAGTGTAATAACACACTATCTAGTGGGTCAGAAGTACATGTGGCTGGGCATTGCTAAGTGTTTTTATTAGAATCAAGTGGGACAATGCAGAACAATGCCATGGTGCCTTCATTTAGTACATTCACTGACCCATCGCAGGCCAGGGTTTATATGCAGATCTCTACAGACTCATATAAATACAAGCCTCAGCCCCTGTCGCGCCGTTCACAAAGGAGCTGTTATGGCAATGCTATTTTTTTGCCTGTTTCACACATTGTGGCCTATCTTAGAGGATAATGTTGTCTATATCTAGTATTTCCTATTGGAGATCCTAGAACTGAAAGCTGACATTTAGCAATATCCGAGCCTCTGCAAGGCCCTCGAAATGCAGTCCATGCTTATGACAGCCTTTATCTCAGCCACAGCTGGCGAGTACGGAAACAAAGGTGTAGGAAATTTCAGTGGCTTCATCTGTCACTCTATTGTGAACACACATCAACAGTGTCAGCTCCCCTTACCTTTTTTTCCCACACAGGACACGGCAACGGACCTACTCTTCGTGAAAGTGGGTTTATCTCTTATTATTCTTCTAGTGAATGAGACAATAGGCTGTGCAGAAGGGGGGAAAAATACATGAACAAACACGTGGACAATCCTGCATTCTTGTGTATTACCTTGAAAAGCTTCCTAAGGATATGTCACAACGATTTTAGCTCTAAGATGCATGGCCTGTAAATGCCCATAATGTCCTGGTAAAAGCAGCCAGTCGTAGGACACTGCGTATTTTGAACCCTGGAATGTATGATTCATTTTTCAAGATGTATTTTTTTCTGTTGCTGCTACTAGTGGGCATCTCATCACCTCATCTGTGTATTTCTGTCCTTCCTGTCCTTAGCCACAGAAGATAGGATTCCCATTCATGCAGTTTTTCCATCCCATAGGACGCTCCAGTGTTAGCTGTGGGTTTGTGTGCTGAAAAACCCCGAAATGTCCTGCTCCCATTTACTGAGCATGCTGCACGGATAGCGACGACTATGCAGCCCTGATGTCTGGGAACGTTTTCAGAGTTTAGGAAGCCTGGCAGGCAACTGTATACAGAGAAGGAAAACCAGCAAAGATGAAGATCCAAGATCACACTAGGGAAGCAGTGGGGAGAGCAGAGGGCAAGCTTCAAAGCCAGGAGGCAACTTCTAGGCTCACCCAGGCAAAGTGGACTGAGAGAGCATGGCCTTGCCTACCGCGGCATAAACACGCTGGCTGTTGATGGACTGGCAGTTGATGGAAGGATGGAGGGTACAAATTGCATCTCGCCACTAAACCTTCCCTGCTCAGCACCTTCCCTTCTACCTTGGCCATGGCTGGGAAGGTTTTCCTCTTCCTCTCGTTTTAAAAGGAGCTCTATATGCACTACTCTTCTAACTCTCCACACATGCTTCTGTTTCTGAATGTGTCAGCAGGTCTTCCTTTCTTCCATGGGTAGACTCCTTCTACCTCTTTCTCCCCCTCCCCTGGATGAGAGATTGGAGTTTAAACTTACATTTGACTGCAAAGGCAATGACTGCATTGCTGCTCCTAATTTTGTGATATTTAAAAATAAAATGCCCACTGTCTTGATTTGAAATCAGAAAAGTAAACATCTCCTTTATTCCAGAAGATGTGCATGTAAAAAGCCTTCTTTGGGTGTGTTTGTATATTATCAGTCAGTGAATTACTTTTCTTGCCCATTTCAACTGCGCTTCTGCAATGGCCAGATCTTAAATTGCTGCCAGCAGCACCCACTGTCAGTGTGACATATCTGAGATGGCAAAGACAGTCCCAGATGTGAGAAGCCTAAACCTCCAAGTCCAGAATTTGAGTCCCAGCTGTTAACAAATTAGAAGTTCTGAAGTAATTTTTGGAAAGCCAGGCCTATTGTGATGGCATCTGTAATGAGGTATCCCAAATTGCTAGTAATTCATGGTATTCTTCCTTACGTAAAACTCAGTCCTGCTTCTTCATTCAAATGAAGACTCTCGAAAATCATACTGGAGACACAGGATCATACCAGGGGTAAAAACTCCCATATGGAATCATACCTTGGGGTCTGCACTGATGCTTATAGAGATGATATGGGTCAAGATGCCGGGCCGACAGCCTTCCTCTTGAGCTCAAACGTCCCGGGTGTCATCCTACATAGCAGGCACAGCATGCCACATCGCTGGTGTCCTCTGTACAGCAGCAGCTACTTGTGTTTTCCTTGGTTTCTGAGCATGCTGCAGAGAGCTGTGGGAGGGAATACTGTCCAGCAAGGAACGCTGTGATATGCGTCAGATGTGACCAGCCACTGCACAGGTTCAGGCTGAAGGAAGTGGGTGTTGAAGAAGGAAATGCAGAGCCTGCAAGGGATACCCCTAAACCTCTTGAACCTGGCAGAGTTCAGAAGCAGCCTGCAAGCAGTGAGGTGAACGGAGGACCTCCACTGAGTCAACACAGAATCTGTGGCACAGTCCATTGCTGCTGACAGAAGATACAGCTACTTGATTTCCAGGAGCAAAAAAGTGAAAGCGCTCTCTGGTGTTTTCACTGGGTTCAGACTGCCTTCATCAGTCTGCTTGCAGATGCCAGTGAGAACGAATGCCTACAGACATCACCCACCTCCAGCGCTCTTCCCGTGTGAGTTGAAGCACGTGCTAGAGGGGTTCTTGAGCATTCGTAAGACTCAGTGTTTATAAAGAGATTGCAAGAGGCAAATGGGAAGGCTACAGAATGCCAATAACTAATAATACAAGAATCTGTGACTCCTCTTTGGAGGAGCCACTGAAGATACATATTCACAGCCCAAATCTCCTAGTCTGGGACAGTATCAATTAACATCTTGAGTTATAAAAACGAGAATGAGCAAAAAGAGAGTAGCTTGCCATTTGTTTTATGCACTGTTCAATTTACCTGGCTAGCTGAAATTACTCAGACGTATCCGAGAACCTCTTTCATTTTACTTGTTCTTTTTCAGGACAAGGGTGAGTTGGGGAGGAAATAGAACCATCTGTTAAATCATGACATCTGATAGAAAATCCAGCTATTCTCTGGGTTTACTACCTGGTTAAAAAGTTTTTTATATGAGTTGCTGGATTACTTTGTGAACTACTTCAGCAGGCCAAGCCAAGCTGGTCTTCCAGCCCCATGAATTTATGTCCTTGCTGTGGCTTCCTGCCAGCATCCTCTCCATTGAACTGTATTTACATTAGCACTGTAAAATATGACTTCATTCAAGGGTCTGAAGAGAAGCACTAGCTCACTCCACGCTCTTAGTTCTCGATTGTTGCCAGCTGGTGCGATTTTAGCTGATTGCCTTTCCCAGCTGGGCCCCGCCGTTCTGGATGGAATGAGAATTAAAGGCACTGGTTCACAGGGGCCACTTAGGTTCCAGTGCTGGGTTTAGTTGTCTGTAGTTGGTAGAAGTGCAAAATATTGGAGAATTCATTTCTTCAACTAAGACTGAAAGATAGATCCTTCCTTTGAAAGATAAATGCCATCAGCAGGCACTGCCTTGGGCATCAACTCTTAGCATCCTTCAGTCTATATACTGGTAAGTGATCTGGATGATGGTTCAGTGCATTTGACTCTCTTTTTAATTCTGTAACTTTCAAAGCTATTCACAAAATGGATGCAATTTCATTTTTTGGAAAGCAAAAATGGAAGAAGAAAGTGGCAGATCATATTGTGTAACCTGGTGTAGATCCTCATGCAAAGCTTCTCTAGTCTGTTGAATCAATGGGATGGTCCTGAGGTCTCTCACTGAAAGAAGTATGATAACTTCTATAACAGTGAAAGATAAGAGGTCTGACTCCTTTGACATCAGGGTGCTCTCATGCTCAGGCTATATTACTTCTGAAAAAAACACTTCGGAATGGAGTCAAAGTCATATGTTGTTCTATATATTCTGAAGGGCAAGCTTTGCTCTGTTTATTTCAGGAGAAGGTTTGAACGTTTCACTGAACAGATTTAAATTACTGTTATTGCCCTGTGTCACACTATTCCCAAAAGGCTCAAGGACTTTGCTAGCTCACAAGAACTGGAAAGCAAAACTGTTCAGGTTGCAATCTTGGTTTTAGTTGTCTGCAGCTGTAGAAGTGCAAAATATTGGTAATAAATTTCTTCAACTAAGATTGTAAGATAAATCTTTCATCTGAAAAATAAATACCTTCAGCAGGCATTGCCTTGGGCATCAGCTCTTAACACCCTTGGGTCTATATCTGGTAGGTGATTTGGATGATGGTTTTATGATGAAAAATGGGTGAATGAATGATAACAGCTCACAAATGGAATATGAATTTTAACTCATATTTAAGAATAAAATACATCACCCTACCTGGAAATTAAAGAAAAAAAAAAACCAAACACAAACAAACAAAAACCCCAAACAGCACACTTATGCTTTTAACACTAGGAAATATGTGAGAGTTAATCTAAGGTTCATAATCGGTAAACAGTTTGGAAATGAGATTTCTCATAGAAGTGTTGCTGTTTCAGAATCCTTAACTATCTTAGTGTTAGCATGCAGATTGGGGTATGGCAAAACTTTTCCTGCAGTAATCAATTTCCAGTTTAAAACACAGACCTGAGTGTCAGGAGATGACATTTTGCTTTCTGGCTTAGTGGCCCTTGCTTTGAAAAGGGCAGTACGACTTATTATACAACACTGGGGTGTCAGGGCTGTGTAAAGTACTTTTAAGATGCTTGGATACAAAGTTTTAAGGAGGCTGTAAGTACTGCTATCTCTCTTATTGTTATTTTTTCAGTTTTATTCTTTCCTCATTCTTGCTTCGCTCATATTTTATCTTCAGTCTGCAGAAACCACAAGCAGAGAATAAGGAAATGTTTCCATGGCTTTGTAAGGGGCAGGCAAAGGAGGTGTGATGGGGGGGGCTGTAAGGACAGTCAGTGATGACAATGACTGGCACTCCCTTCTTCCCCAGGGCCAAAAACATTCCCAAACAAACAAAAACAAGTTTCTGTATTCCTGCT
>NW_010267758.1:8893-12636 GCF_000690775.1 Eurypyga helias
ATTCGTCAGGGCCTTTGTTCAATACCTATGTTGTTTAAAAACAAATAATTTGAGAGAAATTAATGGAAACCTGTAATTTTAAATTTGCTATATGGGTGTTTGCATATTCATGGGCAGAAATCATTTCTGCAAACCAAAAACCACTGGATAGCTGCAGTCTTTCCTGGAGGTACCTCACAGGAGGTGAAGCCAGCCTTTCCCTCCTGGGCAGACCAGCACCTGCTCTCTCTCCCATTCACACATTTTCCAAGTGCTGTGAGCCTGACCGAGGGTGACTCTGCAAAGCAGGTCTCTCTGTCTGAGTCTTCAACATGCCATCTCTGACTTTCTCCTACACCCTAGCAGAAAATACATCCTGCCTTCTACATCACCTGGTACTGGCACTGGAGGGATTCTCCTGGAAAAAGTGCTGGAGAGGCAATTAAATTTGCCTGGGAACTTGGCCTTATTTCTAATGAAGAATATATTGACTTCTTCTGTCTACAGGATCATGCCTGGTCAGCAATGAGGGAACATTAAAGACTCTAGAAGTCCATTTTGGACTTATTTATTCTCCTCTCCCTTCTCTTTCGTGTAGATTAGAAGTAAAGGTCTCCTGGGAGTGGATTCCTCCTTAAGATTCCTGATACCTCCTGGTACCCACAGAGGCTGGGATTACCACATGAAGGGCATCCTGCTATTTTTGCCTCTGGTCCAGTCCCTTTGAAGGGACCCTGGAACACTTTACAGTTGCGCAGATTTATGAGCGCTGTGCAGCCTGCCAGAGCTTTCCTGACATACTCCTGTAAACTAATTATGGGAAACTGCCCCTGGCGTCTGTTATTAAAAATACATTCTTAGCATTTCATGAACAAAGCTTAGTTTCCTCCTTCTGTTCCTATAGGATATGATCTGTTTCCTGACAGATGTTTATCCTAAAACACCAAGTGATTGTTTTTGAGGAAAGTAAGTGAATAGAAGCCTAGCGTGTCACCTAGGATGAGTCACAGTGCGAATCCCGAACTCCCAGCATGATCTGAACTTCTCTGGTGCCAAAGGAAACTGTTTTTTAAGATTTTTAGTTTGTTTAAATTCATCGTAATTAGAGACTGTGGGAGCTTCAGGTTCTGTAGTTTTGTTATCAAGCCTTCCTTTTCAACACTGTCTTAGCATGGCTTTTGCCAAAAGCCATTACCCACCCACTGGCTGTTTGGGCGCCGGAATGCAATCAGTTGATCCATCCAACTGCTTGCGCCTTGCTGGCTCTCAGACGCTCCAACACGGGGTGCCAGGAAAGGCAGACAGATATAGAATAAACAGGAATGGCTGTTGGCAGGAGCGGAGTGCTGGCTCGTGTAGGCGGGTAAACACAACGTGTTTTGGCTGACTGAATGGCGTGTGTGACCCCACGCCACGGGAGAGCAGGGCGGGCCATATGTGTGCCCATGGGCCGCGTGTGCCTGAAGCTGACGCGGAGGTTACAGACGCAGAGGGAGGTGTTCTTGACGTGCACATCATCAAAAATGCCCTTGGAAACACCAGTTCTCTGACTAGGCAAGGAGCACGGGAGAACTGTGTGGAACAGGGAGACCAAACTCAGTTCATGGCCTTACAGCACATCGGTGTGCAGTGGGACTGAGGCGCCTTCTGGCTCAGACAGATGGGGAGGTTGTCACCATGGACCTGATTATGTCAGGCCATCTGAGCCACCAGAACTGTGTGTGCCTGACCTGTTAATTATAATTACCGTAGCTCCAGCCTCAGTGAAAGGCCTGACGTGTGTCACGTCACTAACCTGAGCTGTAACTTTTACTTGTGTTTGGTCAGAGAGTGGGGTGCATGCCAGGACTTCAGCTGGTCAGTGCTGTTGAGTGTGGATGGTGTCAACTGGAGCCCTAATTCCTGTTAGGACCTCAACTCCTGCGTTGTGCTTTGGTGTACAGTGCTCACACGGATCTTGATTTTTTTTTAAATGACCTTAAAATCCCGGGGTGGTGTTCTTCCCAAGGCTTTTGGTTTGTGTGTAGGTCAAATACCAGATGATCTACTGCAGCACAAGGCTTTGAAATGATCCCTAAAGTTCTACAGCCATCTTCCTGCTACAAGGTTTTGAGCTGCCAAGTAAAATGAACTGGGAAAAATAATATGCAGAAAGATGACCATATTTTCCATCTGTAAATGCTTAAAACAAAGATTCCAGAAGAACAGACTTATGTATTTTGTGATAGTATTATTATTTTTGTTCTGATATAAATTCCCCCTCCTTTTTAAAAAAAAGAAAAGGAAATATCTTACAAGGGATCAAGGATGGAGGCTGAGTGACAACAGGATGCTTACCATGAAATCTGCTGCACAGATAGTTTTATCTTTTCCACCTGCAAACGATAGGTCTGAAACTCTCCCACAGAGTGAGATCAAAGCAGGAAGAGAACCTGTAGAACACCTTCCTCCCCCTGCCACACACACGCAGAAGAGAAAAGGTAGAGGAGCATTCTGTGGGGTGAAGATTCAAGGGGGCAGAAGGGCTCTTACAAATGTTGCTGGAGCTGCTGAGAGGAGTCGGTGAGAAAAAGGATGTTGAGAGATGAGGTGAAGGGACACTCCAGGAAGTGCTGGTACGTTTCTAGGCAAACTGAGGTGGGTTTAGAGAAGAATCACAGGGCGCTCTTCCCTGTATCTCATCCCATGAAGTGGTGTGCAGTAGGGGAGACCCCGTTGCTAACACGGATGGTGGTTACCTGATTTCCATTAGCTGGAGCTCTGGCTCTTGACCTGATAGTTTTCTACTTGCTCTTGGCATTGGTGTAAATGGTTAAAGAAGCAGGAGCAGAGAATTGGGCTGTAAGCCCATGGGAGTACTGGAGAAGCAGCACAGGATAATCCCTAGTTTGATATGGGTGAGGCAGAGACTGAGGTGTCCAGGGTGGGGAATGATGTGGTCAAGTAAAGAATTGGCGGAATTAACCGTCTGTTTGTGCATGTGGCTGTTCTGGCTATTTTTCCTTTTCTCAGCAGCATAGTTTGGATCTGAGCCTATTCCAAACAATCCTAGCTTTCTCCTTTCTTATTTCCCATAGTAAAGGTTGAATAAAACCAAAGGATAAACAAACTGTGGGCTCAAACTTTCTTTTAGGACTTAGAGGAAAACCACTATCTCCTCCTCCTTCTCCTTCCCACCCCCTCCAATTTCTCACACTTTTCTGGTTTGTTCTGTGAAAGATTCTCAGGCTTTGCTCCTGAAAGCTGATGCTCATAGATGGCCCCCGTAAGAGACCCAGCAAACTCCCACAGCAGAAAGGGGCAGAGCTGGGTGCATCCCTGTGATTTTTCTGGGAAGGGAGTAGGCTACTTCTGCAGCTGGGGTCCACCACGGTGTGAGGCAGTGCCAAACAAAAAACTCGGATCAGAGCCCAGAAAGAAACATGAGGGATTTTGATGGTCTTTGGATTGGCTGACAAACATGCCATGAGGGCTCCATTCTGCAAGAAGCCTTTCTGGTTCAGCCTACCCTCCAAAGCATTGTCTCCAAATGAACATAAGCCAAACCAGGCTTATGCTAGATGAGGCTGAAAAGCTGCACAAGGAGCATCCTCTGTGGACCTAAAAGATGGCATGACAGAGAAGGGTTTTTCGATATAAAGTTGTGTGATACAACAATACTGTGTCCTGTTCCAGAGCCAGCACTGCAGACACAAGCTTGAAGGACTTCTCCATCATGCTCCTCTGCACGGGATGGACATGCTTTTTTGCTATACCCTTGCTTC
>NW_010267759.1:0-13553 GCF_000690775.1 Eurypyga helias
GTTTGTGCCATATTGGGCACAGGTTCCGTTGCAGCCGTGGAAGCCAGAAACCAAAAACGCACGGCAGAATCTCAAATTATACAATCATTGCAAGATCTGGTCCAGTCTCTGCTGGACCAAGTAGAGAGCTTGAAAGAACAATTGGTAAAGACTCAGGCGAGTTATTTACAATTCACCCTAAATAAGCAACCCCTCAGGGACGCTAATGGTCCTCCACCCCCTGAAAAGGAGAAAATACCTGAAATAGAAGCAGATCTTTGAGGGTTGAGGGAATGAATGAAGTTGCCAGGCTTTTTTCTGTCAGAGGTTCTTGCAGGGTGCGGTTTGTTTGGGATGATTTTGCACCATGATTGCAGAGTCGCCTTCTTTCTTTGTTAGTGATTGCTGTTCAAGGTTTACCAGCATTCATCAGTTTATTGTGAGATACGGTGAGGGTTAGGAGTTGATGTATGCGAATGGCTAAAATTAAATACGCAAGTCACACTCACAAGCAACCCCTAAACAAACCAACATTGTATTAATCTTGCAGTATTGCTGTACATGATTAAAAGCTATTGTTTGCAGAACTTGAACAACTCTTTAAAATGTGCACTTCTACCATGCAAATAATCAAGACCATCTTTCTCCCTTTCTCTTTTCTTTTTTTTTTTTTTTAATGTAGGCACTTGTGTATGTGGAAAAGGAAGTTCTTGTAACATGTACTTTGCTTTTTACAGTGTACTGTTGTGCCATGGGTAGGTCACAATCAAAATGTGATTCTATTATTACGTGAAGGCCTACTTTTATACTATTAACATCTTAAAACACTAGATAAAAGTTTGTGGGAGGAAAATGTTGGTTTTTTTTTAATGAGAATGTTTTATAGTAAAATTAATGATTGTAAATTATGGAATATTGACACTGGCTGATTGTTTCTCCTTGTGGATAAGATGCTGCAATCTGTATTAAGTACATCAGCCCTTGAAGTTTCCATAAAATTAAACATATTTTGTTTGCAAAACTGTGCAGGACTACATGGTGAAGTAGTAAAATCTGAAATCTTAGTGTTCTTAGAAATGTTGCGAGGCACTGCAAAAGAGAAAACTTGCAGCTTAATTAAATTTGCTGTGAAAAAAAGATTTATTATTGTTATACTAAAACAATACAGCATATACATGGTGACTCAAGTAACTGAAAGTGCTAGGTAGTTTGGTTTATACAAAAAAGAAAAAAAAGGTGGTGAACTGTGCTGTGCTCTTCATCATGCAAGATATTTGGATGGATGACCGTTAAATTTATTTTAAACAACATCTCCGTAAATGGTTGTCTAAAAGATTTACATTAATTGCTTTACTAAAGAAATGTATTAGGAGGGGAAGGTTTAGAAGAACAAGAGTTTGACTGCAGAGTTTCACTGTAAAGTTTACCCTCATGCATTGTTCAGAGATAAGTAGAATGTATTTTATTTGACATTGTGATCTTTATAAAGTTGTCTTTGCTGATTTTATTTTTTATGCCATAGTTACTGTCAACATAAATAACTGAATGTCAATTCATATAACCATAGAATTGACCTACTATTTTGCTAGAATGGATGAAAAAGTTCCTTTCTTTGATTTTCATCTATTCTTTCAAAATATCTGCAATAGATTTGAGTCTCAGTAATTCTTTAAATTGGAAGAACTGGTAAGAGTTACAAATAGAGAGATTCCCCTCGTGTTGAGGGGAATCTCCCCCCGGGATAACCGGGCCAGGACACTGATGGTTGCCTGCACTGAGCAGTACACGTTAGAATGCTGCAGCAGGTTACTACTAAATTAGTATGATTTATACTCATTCTGCTTGAGCACTCTAGATGAGAAACTGGCTCAAGTAACAATTACAACAAAAAGTATCTGAAGTAACTCCACTGATTCAAAGCAGTTGTTCCAGATTTACACTGGTGTCACAAAAAAGTAGCATATGATGCAAACACCTTTAAGAAACATTTCAAGGAGCTAGGCTAGTCATGAAAAATCCTTTGCCCCTATGGGTAACTAGTAGGGATTAAGTGGAAATGGTTTGCGCTAAACCCTTACTGCATTTTAATTTTCTTAGAGTCACACAGCCCATGATTTTGCCCAGAGAAGCGAAGCTGAAGACTGAAATAAGAGCAAATTATGTATTCTATGTCAGACAGTACTCCATTTAGAATCTGACTTATTGTCATTACATTGTAGCTGAACTCAGTACACCTGTCTGCAGTGTGAAATACTGAGGCATGAATAGCAGCCATCCACCTGTAATAATAGCTAGTCCTTATCCTTCACAAATGCATAGTCCTAATCACCTTACTCTCCTCTGGGCTTTAAATCAACTTCTCCCTGAGACTTAAAAGGTTAAATAGTACTACAGTACACTATAATCTTTTCTGAAATCCCCTCAAATGAATCTGAATGAAGGAGTGTAGGGGCAGTATCAGATTGCTTGGGTGATCGGTGAAAGAACTTATGCATCAGGTTCTTATTTAATATTCAAAGATCTTTTGTCTTGTGTGGCCTCTGCTTATGAAGATCCTGAGAATGATGCATTCAAGGGTTGTGTGTCCAATTTCTGTTCACAGACAGCATTCCAAATTCACAAGAGAACTGTCTGTAGTCAGCTCAGTACTCCCAGATACAGCATGAGATAGCTCTAAGTCCTCCCATCTGGAGGGAAACACATAGCCTATTCTTTCATGGATTCCTTTACTTTGTCAGTAAACCAGGTAAGAATCCCATTCTTACCACTTGGTCTGCCAAGCCTCAACTGTTGTATGTAACAGCCCTGGTGTAAGTGCAGCAGGATGCAAAGCTTAACTATGAATGTCGAAAAGGAAGGACAGGACTGGGAACACACTATTGGTGATATGCTACAAAGAATTCAGAGCATTGAGCAGGAAGAACAAAAAAGAAACTATGTCTTTGTGATTTCTATGAGATCTCAGTCTATTAAAAATATAATGCATGAAACACATGTCTTTGTAAATTTTTCACAGACACAACGGAAGTAGTTTTGTTTTTTCTTTTGTCTTTCCTCTTTGTTACCTTCCTGAAATAAACTGTCCACGACACAAAAGCAATTTAATGAAGCTGGACTAAATAATGATCTTTATTTGGAAGAAACTTAGATTTTAGTACGTAGTCAATGAAGTATGCATATTCTTTATCTGTCAAGAAATCTGTAACCTACTGTTAGTGTTTAAAATATTATATCCCAGGCAGAGCTAATTCTGCTGCTAGAGGATGCAAGTAGTCATTGGAGCAGATGGACAGTCTATTGCCATCAATGAAGTGCTGTGCCAAATTTCTGGCCTATCAGCAGCCTCAGGCTTTTTCACTTCCAGAATGTTTTCCATAAGAGATTAAGAAAGGAGCCCCCAGTCTCCCTACACAAAAATTCAGCATCTTTAGGAACGTGTGAACACAGCAGTACACTGAGGGGCCTGATACTGAATGCAATTGATGAAGGCAAACTACATCATATCCCATAAAAATCAGAGTGAAAGAGTCTGAAAATCTATCCAAAGTTTTTTCTCTTACAGTGTTCTCCCTCAGTCCTGCCTAAGACTCTCCAATGTGTAGTAAATAAGAAGAAATGTGATCCTTGGTATGAGTCCTCAGCATGGTATGTGGTCCCTGTACAGTCTGTGCTTGCAAAACATATTTTGTCATAGTCAGGAGGGGTTTAAATAGGAAAATAGTTTTACATTTCGTGTAGGTTTTCAACATCTGGAATACAGTTTGTTGATATTCTACCCAGACTCTTGTGGAGATTTAAAAAAAAAAAAAAAAAAAAAAAGTTTAGTGCGCGGAGAAATATTGGAAACAGATGCAAAAAACATGGGCCACAGGATTCCTAAGGTACTTAAACCATACCCTGGATGACCCTACCTCAGTCCTGACTTGGAACAACATGACTTTGAGATCAGTGAAAAACTTCTTTCTTTAGCCTTATTTTAATAGAGAAAATGGTACACTAGTAGCGCAGGTACATAGGGCATTGCAAGTGACGCATGCCACAGTCTTGCAGGAAGGATAGTTCATTTTGATCTATTTGTGTTAGCATTGCAAACTACCTATGAATTTTTCCTTTGCGTTAGACATTGGCACTTTTCAAGGATGGGTCACAGCTTTTTTTTTCCATCAGTGAAGACACACCCAAGGTACATAGTTTCCTGTCTCTGCACCGGTTGAGAACTTAGCAAGTATGGGAATGAGATTTTTAAATCTCGGTAACCCTAACAATTTTTTTCATGTGCCCACCAAACAGATGATAATTTTTGCCTCTTGCTAATCTGGATTTGAGATGAGCCAGTAATCTAAAGAAGAAAATCTTTTTAATCTCCTGAGCTGTTCAATCCTACCTACATTTCATTTTTTGCAATTAATTTCTATATTTTTTTATATTCCCTGTTTTTCTTTTTAAAAATTAAAGGCTAGGGGAAAATTACTCTGGTGTTGTCTGAATGAAATACTATACTGATAAAAGACTTTCTCTCACAAATATTAGTTCCACACCTATTGATTTATAATAAATGGTGGCAGCAGTTGCCATGGCAATTTTCATTCTTAAAAATGTATCCAAGTGAAGACAAGAAATGAAGCTGTTACCATAAGAAAGTCTAAAATAAATCCAGATGTGAATTGTATGCTCTAATGTTGGCAGTAAAAATGTCAGAAACTCATCTTCTTGATACGGTGGATCTGAGGATGGGGATTTAGGGATATTCTGAATTGTAGGTCTCCACTCCTGATCTAAATATAACAAATGAACAGAATGAAATTTCAATTTATGGAAAGGCACTCCACTTGCTACAGAGGCTGGTCAGCCTTCCATAGAAAATGTCATTAGTAAAATCCCTGTAGGAGCAACGAAGGCCTGAAACTCTCCTTCTTTACCTTTCTGATAACACACTAATATCTTGTGGTTTACAGTTTATGTACAGTTCTTTGAAATCACTGCTATACCTTCAATGTCAGACACACAACATTAAAACAAAATTACTGGTCACTACAAAGTGCTCTACAAAGCAGGTGTAATTCAACAAGTCCCAACACATGTACTAGTAGTCATCTGCTGGAAAAATGCACTGTGTTGGGAAGGTATAGTCCATTTAAGTAACTTTAGAGAAAAACCTGTTTAAGGAAAGAATTTATAAAAACGTGATATAGGAATAGCTCCAGGCTTATTTCTAAATGAATAAAAAGAGTTTGGAGTTATATCTTTAGCAAATGCTGACTGAAAAGCAATTGCCCAGCATGAACATGAGACAGACTGTGTAGTCTGACAGAGTATGGGACTTGGGCAGGATCGCAGGTGGTTTGAGAGGTGGTTTTGCATCCCTCTTGTACCTTTTCTTCTTGTCTATGAGCTGCAAAAGACTACTTTGACTGAACCCATTCTAAACAGGAACTGTCTATCCCCAGCCTCAGTGGTCCATTTCAGCAGCTGGTGGCTGCTGAGAACAACAGAGATGGAGCTGCTGAATCTTGTGGGAGTTATTTGGCTCAAGCATTAAGTCAGTGGTGATTGTAACACCTGCAAATGGCATTTAGTCTGTATTATTATTCAACTTCACTCATCGTAAAATAAAATAGAGAGGAGAAATCACCAGTAAGGCAGTGAAGTTCATGTTGATAGAATTTCAGTCCCAAACTCAAAGGCAATCACAAAGGTAAAAACTCTTTTCAGCAAAAAAACTAGAACACACACATTCCATGTTTCTGACTTCTACCTTCAGGGATATTTTTCTCAAAACCCTTGGCAGGGTCTTTATTTCCCTATCCCTACTACAGAAATTTCAAATGATAAGCCAACTTTAAGCAACTTTTTTTTTTTAACCACATAAGCACATGCCACTCTTGAAGAACAATGTAAAAGCTATTTGGAAAGTTGAAAATAGTTTGGATAATAAAATCCTAAAAAAATCCCACATTTCCCTAAACATAGTGCAAATCACTTAATAAAAGAGATCTTATACCAAATATATTGTTTTGATAAGAATGCATTATTCATAAGTACATATGCTAAGGTTTTTTGGCATATAACTGGCAGCTGGGTGTGAACTATTCCTCAGTGGTAAGATTAAACTAGTTAAGTAAGATTTCCCTTTGCTTAAAATTAAGGTATCTGCCATTACTGGTGGCCTGGATCCAATGCATTGTGGAAAATCTCACAGAAATGACAGGCAGCCAAGCAGAAAATTTTTCCTTCTGGATTTGTGAAGACTCCATTGATTTATGGATAAACATTTAGTATAATGCACTAATTGCCTCCATTAAGTTTTAAAATAGATACTTGCCCTAAACAGGCAGTTCCATGAGGTTTAAAGACTGCTATTAATAAAACAAAAATATTCTGATTAGCTTCATAATTACTAGAATGAAGAGTGTTGCCTCACCAACTTCTGCGTTCAGCTCACTCTAACAATGAGCAACAAAACCACTCTCCTAGCTATGGACTAAGTCCTGCTAACTCCAGAAATAGAATGTAAAACTGTGAACATCCTAAAACGATGGTTCAGAAATACCTTTATCATCACTCTGTAGGAATAGAAACACTGTAATAAAGAAGATGTATGCTGTTAAATGGTCCAGGAGGCTGAAATATTTTATTTGGGAATATTTTCGTCTAGCTATAACGCTTTCCCCGTGTGTCTGAGGCAGAGAACAGCAGTCTGCTCGACATTCTGTTATTCTCATCTCTCTGCCGTTTCTGGCTGTGCTTGATACAGATTAGTAGAATAATATAGGAAGAAAAAAGTGTTTGATTTCTTTTAAGTGATTATAAATATTACATGAATGGGGATATAAAATGAAAATGTTGTATGTAAAAATGATTTTACTTTTGTGAGGTTTTGTAATGGATAAATTACTAAGGGAAAATTGTGAATATCAGTTTATTCAATGTATTGTTGGGATGCTATTTATTCAAAATTTTATTTCTATTTAAACTTCCTTTTCAAAATCCAAATTCTGATGTCACTAGGTCTCCCCAGAAATTTACTGAAGCTTCATTAGGAATACAAATAACATAAATATATGCATATTGCATTCAGAACATGTAGATCATTATAATTAGCAATTAGCAATTAGTTAGGGAACACATTAAGAAGAAACTGATAACAAGACTAGATTGTTTTCTCTAATATAATGATCTTTACAATAAATGTTCATAACTCCCATTTCCCTAAATGGAGTAGAAATGAAGAAGCTTTGTCGCACTGTCCTCTCTCCTGGCCGCTCACACAACTGCTGCAATGAGTGTTTCTTGGCTTGCAGTTCAGCTCATACCTGCAGCATGCCAGGCAATGGCCTAACTTTATGAGGGTGTTGTTTTTTCATGGTTTGTGACTTTGCCAAAATGACACCATTTAGACTACATTTCCATGTTACACTTGCACTTTTTCTGAAGCATTTTTCTTTTTCTAAAAATGTAGACTTTTGAAGAATCATTATAGAGAGGATGCATTTGTGCTTATTTTGGACAGAAACCTTACAACCACATAATTATAAAGCTTTCTCACTGTACCACTTTGAAATTCAGACTTGTCACTTCTAAAGGGAGTAAGAAGAAAATTACCTATGTTACTGAAGTGTCTTTCACCCTTATGAAAATGTTCCAAAATCAAACAATCGTTTAAGGTTTCTGAAATGTTTAGTTCACAAGTCTCAGCAGAGATCTGATAAACTTCATCAGCTAAAAAACTTCTAAGATGTCATTTGTAATATATATATGTCATCTCAACCTTAAATATTACTTTTCCCTGCATTTGCTGCTCCCTGTCTCAGCCATCTGCAGTTTCACCAGCCTTCAGAAATGATCAGCAGCAGGACTCTCTCTTGTCCTCATCATCTCCTGTTTGTCCCAATGTAATAAGGAAGATCACAGAGGTGTGTGTGTCAGAAGCAGAGACAGGGTATCTCTTGGCTTTAAGGAATGGAAGAGGATTGGGTTAAGACCTTACAGTCCCACTTTATGTTTAGAAATAATTTCTTTCCATCTCAGATGGGAGACAAAAGGATGGGTGACTGCAGCAGAAGTGGTGAAGTAGGTTGTGCAATTCAAGGGAATGGGTAGAGCAAGATAGAGATGGTGCCCCTTGTCTATTGAAAAGACAGAGGAGAGAGAAGGAAGTAGATTAAGACCAAAACAAAAGCAGGTGGAGACAATGGGAGAGTGGAGCTCTATAACCATTGGATTAAATTCTAAGAATAGACATTTGCTGAGTCTCACCATTTAAGTAGCTGTGAAATGCGGTAGCTAGAGGTATACAGCCTCTGCTCCTGCTGTGCCTGGCATTCGAGGAAGGCAGCTGTATGCTTCTGTTATCAATTATTCTCTTTGCTGAAGTGACAAAATATATTCTGAAAAGATTAAAGTTCCTAATGGAAAAGGTAAAACATGCACACTGAAATAATGTCTTGGGTATGGAGAGAGGGAGGTTTCTGTCTATGAAAAATAAACCTAAACATTACATTGGATTAACCTGTTTACAGAAGGTGCCTCTCAACTCCTCCTCTGTAAGACATGAAAATATATTTGGGGCATTATGTAACTTCTGAGCACTTGATAACTGTGGTGGGTTGACACTGGCTGGAGGAGAGGTGCCCCCCAAAACCGCACTATCACTCCCCTCCTCAGATGGGCAAGGGAGAGAAAATACAATGAAAAGCTCATGCATCAAGATAAGGACAGGGAGAGACCACCTGGCAATTACTGTCACGGATAAAACAGACTTGACTTGGGGAAAATTTAATTTATTTATTACCAATCAAATCAGAGCAAAATAATGAGAACTAAAACCAAATCTTAAGCTAAAGGCCACACCTGTAGCCCCTCACTACCAAAACCTTGCCAGGCAAACACAATACAGTAATTTTGTATTATTTTGTTGTGTTTTATGGATGATTCCCCATGTGAATGTAAGTATATATGTACATATACAAAAGAATTTTGTGTAAAGTTATGTCAGTTCACTCTCACAGACTCAGTAGCTTAAGGATTTGAGTCTTAAAAGATCAAGGCTTGCAGCAGGAACCAGTTTACCTGATGTTGCTGTTAGTTAAAAAAAACCCAATACAAAACAAAACCAAACAACATAGAGCAGGTTAGAATGATGAAATTCAAATTAAGCTGTAAAAAGAGCCTCTGGAGGGGTTCAAAGAGGGATCACTAGAGACTTGCGGCTTTCCTAGTGTTCCTGGGCAGCCAGTGGAAATATGCAGCCTGTTCTTCCACAATGAGAACACATTCTTTTTTTCATGTAATCACTACCTTATCTTCAAAGAATAAAAAATTTTGACTGGGGTTTATCCTGTTGCAACTAAATCTCTGTCTTTTTGAGATAGCTGTACTCTTCAATACTGTATTTCTGGAAAGGATTTGAACAGTGAATAGGTATTGGTGGGTACCCAGTAAATGAAATGGCAAGCTCTCCCTCACCTTTCTGATACATGCTCCTTTCCTCTCTTCCCTGCCAAGAAGACTTGAAAAATATATTGATCTACTGAAAGTACCAAACAGACTCTTATGTACAGTGTCTCACCCGGAGAGGATGAAATGAGGTTTCTTTTGGAACACTTCAAGGGAAATAGTATCAACATACTCATTTTAAACTAAAAGGTAGTTGTCTCTGTAACTACAGAGTTAGGCTCTGTATGTAATTATCTTGCTCTCAGAAAATCTGTCTTATTCACTAGAGAAAGGTTATTTGGATAAGTAAAAACATCTGGAAGAGCTCAAAAAATAAGCTGACTCGTACTAGGTATACTTCAGTTCTGAAGAGTTCCCAATAGAAAACTTTTAAATGAAGATGCTTTGATGACGATTCGGTCATTGGTACAGAAAATGTAGCTATATAATTGCTTCTTAGATGTGATTTGCAAATGCTGCAAGCAGCATTCTTAATTCTGAGCTGGAATTTAATATTTTTTAAATGTTATCAGTTTGTTTGTGTATAAGTGGACAGAAATACCTGCAGCTAGTCTGAGTTGATCAGATATGACAAGTACAGAAATTCCCAGCTGATTTGAGCTAAGCTACATTTTCATACATCCCTGAGGGCAATCTCCATCACAGTACTCATTGAAATCTATTTTAGTTTAGCAGACTGCAACTGAAGGATGCCTATTCAAATAAAATGCATGAACAAAACAGAGACAATTAGATAACTTAGAGATAGAAAGGCCTTTAGCATGTATTAACTGGAAGCTAAGTATAATTTTAATGTGGAGCTGATATTGGAAGAAGGGACATGAAGTATTAGAAAGAGAAGGAATAAAAAACAGTGATGAGGATTACCTCCTGAAAACATTCTGTTCCAAGTCACCATTTGCATACTGAAATCACAGCTATAAAAAGCATTACAGATATTCCACTGCATTTCCCCCCCTGATTTAAGCACAAGGATCTGTACAGTAAGGCTTACAGAATAAAAATAAAGTAAGTTTTATTAGGCAAGTACACCATCATTTTATGTGGGATATCCTCTATTCTGGGAAAGAAGCTCTTTTAAAGTTCCTGCTAATAGCAAGTTTGGTTAGTTTCCCAGTGCTCACATCTCCTAGTCCAGATGGTCGGTGGCTGGAAACTCTAATTATCATCAACAAAATAAGCTGATATAATAATACCCTTCCTCAAAGGTAAAGAGAGCAGATGGACAACCACAATTTCATTATTAGAGAAATAATAGATAGAAATAATTCCTCATCCACCTTTTAAAATCACTCACTATCTTGATGCACAATTAACTCCTCGCTGTATTGACTTATAAGTTACTTTGTTATTTGACAGGTTGAATGGCTGCTTGGTACATAAACCTTTTTAACAATATTAGGAATACTAGCCAAATTCATCTTGTCTACGGGGAATCAGTAAGTGAAATGTTTGGGCTAAGCTTCCCTCCAGAATTTGGCTTTCTTTCAGGTTTTCAAGTAATTCTATTTTATTCTCCTTCAGAGTGTTAGTCACCCCTCCTCAGAAATCCTCGTGTGAATAAAATCACAAATGATATTTATCTGGAATAAGGCAATGGCTAACTCCAGAGATCCAATCAGTCATTTGTCCAGAACTGTAGCTCACAGGCATCGAAATCCCTAAACCTTTGTCAGGGGTTTGAGGTCATGCGAGTCAATACCATAGAGGATCTCTTCCTATGCCTGTTGTGGTCCAGTGCTGGTCTCGCTTTGATCTGCGAGTTCTAGGTCAGGTTTTGCAAAGGCAACCATCTATCTAAGCCTGTGTGAGAGACCTTACCTTGAGCTGATTGTCTCAGAGCTTGCTGGCAAAGTTGCGAAACTTCCTGGTGGCTTGGCGGAGCAGGGATTGTCTGCATCCTGAATAGATAAGGGCCGAATGGCCTACTGATGCATATCCGAAGCTGAACAAACTGTTGCTTTATGATGGTCAGGGAATGGGATGGAAGAAAGCTAAATTTACAGCTAAGAGAACTCTTTGTATATGCTGGAACATTTATAAACTAGATTTGGTTGTTAATATTTTGAAAACCCAGTAGTTAGAGGATACAAACAGTGGTAAAAAAGCTATTGTCTGGAATACTTTAAGAAAATATTCACTATGTCATAGACCAACCCCTAAGAAACCAAAAGAAGTCATTCTACGCAGTATATGTTATAGAGAGGCACAATAAACATAATCTTAAATGTTATTTAACTCTGGAAACTACAGAATAAACTCAGGTAAACTTCTTTGTCATGAAATACAATGTGTCTAAGGAGCTGAGACTGATTGTTTCTAAAAATTTTAATAATACTGTGATTGGAAAGATCTTTTCATGAAAGGTTGCCATAATCTGTTGTCTAAAATTAAACTCCAAACGGTGAAACAATCTCGAAACATAAAGACTATAAGCATATTTAAGCATACCCAGAACAAGTTCAAATATCTTATTTTTCCTACATATGTTTTATTTGTTTGTTTTAATGTTAGCATATATAAAATATTTCTACAGATAAAGCTTATGCTGTAAATAGACATAGAAAGCAGACACAGGTTCCTGGAAAAATGTACACAGGAAATATTCATGGGATAATTACTCATGTAGGTTCTTCTAAGTAAAAGCAGGTGTGTTCGGTCATCTAACAGGTATTGTCTTGTTGGGCTCTCTTGTGATTTTTCTCAAATATCTTATATCCTTGATACACACAGGCTCAAAAATCAGGCATTTTGCATATTTAAATCCTTGTTTTCTTCCAAAATGTTTATTTTCTGTGAGAATTCTCACAGACTTCTTATTAAAAGGAGACTTTTTTCCTAATAATAAAAAGTTGTAAGCAACTCGGCAGGTCTGTAGGAGAAAATCCCTGTTGCATCTACAATACCCTTGTGCATATGAGCTCTCCCAGATGCGTAACAGCTTGTCAGCCTTTCTGCAGCCACTACTGTCAGTTTGGTTCGGTGATCCCTCCTGCATGGATTATTTTAAAATAGCAGAGTATAAATGAAAACTCGCGATTATTCCAAACACCCATGTGTTTGGTACAGCAAGATAGCCTATAAAAGAGTTGCTAATTTTGCATGTAAAACTTGTGTGCTTGATCAATATTCTCTGGATGCAATTGGCCATAGTGTCTGTACATATTGTTGTGGCAACACACAGCCCATGTGACTTAATAAATCCATATGGAAAATGTAAGGGTAGCTAGTCCTGCTGCTGTCCTCCTTAAACTAAATGACAAACAACACAGGAAAGACAGAGGTTGGAGGGAGAAGCTGAAGGGAAAAATATAAACCCTTTTTGGCAGACAGCCATGCTACCGTCACCTTGCCAAATTGCTGAAGCCATAAAGGCCTTCCCTCTTTTCCCTTCCTCCAGTGAGTCACTCCTGAAGACATGGTTATTCTGTTAGCTGGTGAACACACTGTCTATTCTCTTACTCTATTTTGTGTTTACTATTACATAGTGTACAAAATTACTTATTATTGGGTTTCCAGATTTGTAAACATCATTCTCACACCTTTTTAAATAGCCCCCTACTACTGTTACTATGAACATGCTGTGTTTGCACCATCCTGAAAAGTGGTATATGTTAGAGAAAAAAAATAGCTGTTCTTTTGTAGTGACAGAAAAAATTATATTCTTTATTTAAAGTTGGCTTGGTTTAGTGGGGTTTTAATGCACTGAAGCTGGCATTATTAACCGTATAGCTTTAGTTAAAAGGAAGGAAGCTCGTGTAGGTTGCACAAACATTGTATTTGTGGAGAAGATGATTATTTAAGACATGTTAATGAAATGTGAAACTGATGATGCCGTTGTGATGGTTTCAGGCAGGGATGAGCTCCTCTCCTACACAGAGCTGGCTGTCCCACAGCAGCCGAGGGTTTTGTTCTGTTCCACTGGTACATCAGACTCAGTGGGCAGGCTGTCGAGCGCACACAGTTTGGAAGACTCAAAGTTGGCCTGGGGATGGAGGGTTGTTAAGGTTTTTGGCTAGCTGAGAAAGAGCTGGGTCATTAGCTCCTTTTGGCAGGGTGGTTCTTTTGTTAGAGATGTGGGGGTTGGGTCGTAGTGGTGGGGGTTTTTTGGGTGTTTT
>NW_010267760.1:0-28969 GCF_000690775.1 Eurypyga helias
CCCCTTTTTAAAGATGGGGGTTATTCTAGTGACTGTATACTGACTACAGTTTAATTACAAGATACCACTGGTTGCATCTAGTATTGTTTTAGATTCACCTTGCACAAGGTGTAACCTATTTGCAGAATGTGATCCAGACTTTGTATTTACTCTTGCATTCTTCCTGCTCTTGCTGACATCTATCTTCAGTTAGAAAAGCTGTGGAATTTCTGTGGGGTATAGAATATACTGTGTTGTGGGTTAAGAGATTTCCTGGTAAGTACAAATTTTGTTTACCATGAGAGAAAGTGCAAATTTAATCATCACAGAATGATTTGGGTTGGAAGGGAGCTTAAACGTCATCTAGTTCCAACCCCCCTGCCATGGGCAGGGACACCTTCCACTAGACCAGGGTGCTCAAAGCCTCATCCAGCCTGGCCTTGAACACTCCCAGGGATGGGGCATCCACAGCTTCTCTGGGCAACCTGTTCCAGTGCCTCACCACCTTCTCCATGAAGAACTTCTTCCTTATATTTAGTCTAAACCTACCCATTTTTGGTTTAAAGCTATTACCCCTTGTCCTGTCACTACAGGGCCTTGTAAAAAGCAGTGTGCTCAGGTGGTCAAGGCCAATGACATCCTGGCATTTCTCTTGTGGATTCCAGGGCAGTGAGTTTGCTGTGCACTCTCCTCACTACCCTGAGGATCTTGAACTCCCCCATTTCATGGTCACTGCAGCCAAATGCCCTTGAGCTTCACATTCCCCACCAGCCCCTCGTTATTGGTGAGAACAAGGTCCAGCATAACACCTCTCCTTTTTGGCTTCTCTGTTGCTTGGAGAAGGAAGTTGTCATGAATGCATTCCAGGAACCTCCTGGGTTGCTCATGTCCTGCTGTGTTTTCCCTCCAACAGATATTGGGGTGGTTGAAGTGCCCCATGAAGACGAGGCTTTGTGAACATGAGGCTGCTGCCATCTGTCTGTAGAGCTCCTCATCTGCTGTCTTCCTGGTCAGATGGCCTGTAGCAGATCCCCACTATAATGTCACGTGTCCCTGCCCTCCCTTTAAGCCTGACCCATAAACTCTTGGTCAGCTCCTTAATCATCCATCATTACTTGAATTGCCCTGACTCCAGGATGGCAATTGCCCATATTTCTGTTTAGGAAGTGCTTTTATGAGCAGCAAGCAGATAGGATTTTTAGTAGAAAACAGAATTTACAAGGAAAAGTTTTTTAGTAGGTAGAAAGTCTAATGAAGTATAACCACACAATAGGGATTAATTTTTTAAAATCTGTCCATGCTCATGCTGCAGAGACTGTTCTCTTGCTCCTTCTTCACTTCACACATGGGGGTGTAGAGGTGTGCAGTTGAAGTGGCTTTTGTGTAACTAAACATAAAATAGGCTCAGTTAATTTGCCTCACAAATACATTTCTTTCTGCAAGGACTCATCAGAGCTTCATGGCAGTAGGTTTAATTGTAATTCTCAGTGTAAAAAGAAAATGTGGATTTACCTGTGTGCTAAGCAAGTTCTCCAAATAGTGACTATTGTGAATTAAAAACTTTAAGATCTAAAAGGTGTTTGTTAACTTGGGATGTATATGAACCCACACTTCCCTGTCTCAACAGTGGTTCACATAGTGTATTTGTTTTGTACCTCTGTGGTCTTGAAACAGACAGGGAAATACAACTGGGTAGGAGATGATGTCAGCCTCTCTGTTATCAAAAGATACAGTGGGTATGTGTGTGTGTGTTTGGAGAAAAGGAAAAGATACTGTCTTTGAACCCAAGGAAGACAGCTGTGTCTGCCATGCCATTGCTGTGGCTGGATCAGTACTGAGCAAAGGAAAAAAATTAATCCTTTGGACCCTCTGCTTCTGCAGCTGCCCGACAAAGGTCTGAGCTTCCTGCAAACACTGTGAAGACATCTTCTCTCAAAGGGTCTAGGGAAAGCTGTGTAAGAACAGAGAGATGGAGGGGAAAACCTCTCCCTTTCTCCCTCCCATCTACAGGGCACTCATCCACTGGTGTGCCAGGAATGAAGTGATTTTCTGTCTGCTCTGCCTATACAGCCTTATTTCCTGTGCATGCTTGGGCCCAAATCCTCAGCTTGTTTGGCAGAGCTCTTCCCAAGTCAATGGAGCTGCCCCACTCAGGACCTAGCAGCTGAGGATACAGCCTGCAGTGTTATTCTTAGGCTCTCTGGCATGCTGAAAGCAGAGGGAAGCATCGTGCTCGTCTATGCACCCTTTGACTAGGTGAGCTGATCTTACAGCTACGAAGCTGAGTAAATGGGAGTTTTGGAGAGGGGATGCACTGTTTTCTGGGAACTTAGTTCTAGCTGTTATTCTGTTTACCTCAAGGGTGGAAATCTACAGTGCTGGGACAGGGTTAAATCCTTTGGGAAAGTACAGTTTTCGTGAGTCTGATAGTCTGAATTTATGCACTCTGATTTTTTTCTTTTTTTAAATAATTTCTTTTCTCTCCTGACAGAAACTAAACCCAGATCTGGACTTTTGTTTTTATTTTTACATTTTCTGCCTGAATTTCTGCCAGATTACACCCGGGGGGCACTTGAGCCTTTAGCCACATAAAGGGTGAGTGAGCTTAAAAAAGTATACATTTTCTGCACCTTAATAATTCCAAGGAGCACAAAACTGCATCTAATGCATTTGTAAACCAGTCACATGGGAAGTAAGGTCTGGAAGTATTGAGCAAACTGAAATCACTTGCTGAGTGTTTTGAGAAATTCTTCCACTTTTTAGGTGGAATGTGGCAACTGTTAAACAGTACATGGCAACCACAGAGACAGTCTGGGACAGGATGGGAAACAGGAATACAATATTCTTGTGGGAACTGTGGGGGAAATAGAGAGAGACAGACTGCCGTGCAATAAGCTCCAGGATCTGTTTGTGCAGAGGAATGCACAATTGGAGGGGTGGGGGGTGGAAGAGAAGAGAGGAATAGGAAAAATAGAGTTACCCTCCATGAAATGGATATTATTTAAAACAATAGCTGAGAATTTCTCAAATTACCAAAAAATATGATGCTGAAGAATACAGAGACAAATACACAAGTGAAGAGGAGGAAAGAGAGCAAAAGAAATCTCAGAATCAGCTGGATAGTGCTGGTAATTTCAAGACTATAGGAGGAATACTTGTTCTAATCTGTAAGCCTTCTTGATACTGTCTAATTAAAATGTATGTGGAAGAGAATTTTGCCAAAATTGTTATCTCAGAACATAAACCATGGGGATTTCCAAGTGGGGACTTCCTAAGTTGAACTTTAAATAGGACCTTTTTTTTTTTTTTAAATTTCTCTTTTTAAGGCTGTTGCTTTGTACTTGTAGTTATTTTCAAGGAGAAATGCTAATTCTGAGTCTACAGCCACATAACTAAAAGGCAAGTTTCAAAAGAATTTTACTCCCACTTTTATCCCAGGATGTGTGACAAACTTTCAAAATCTTGTACCTTTCAGAAAAGACAGACCCTAAGTGTCTGGCTGTAAGCTTTTAGGTACTGAACACTTTCAAAAACCTGAGCCTTCTTTAGCTGCCTAATTAGGCACCACTTGTGAGTGGTGGAGCATGTGAAAAATTGCTCTTTGCCCCAGATGTCAGAAAAGATGCCACTCAAGCTCTCTTGCACTCTCTGGGTTCCACTTTGTCTGAGACTGTACATCGCAGATGCAGTTCATTGCTGCTTAATCTTCGGGTTTGCTGTGTTCTGAGGGCTTGACCTGTGAGTTTCTGAGTACTGCTGCTGAAATCCTTTTAGTTTAGCTAGCGAATACTCCATAGCTGACCAGCCCAAGTCTGATGGTGTTATCCTGGCATATGCTTGTCCTTCTTCTGGAAGTGCTGGAGTATTTCTTTTTCTTGGAGTGAATTTAAAATGTGATTTGCCTCAAGTTTTTTGCAACTGCTGGTGCTAGAAAGTGGAGTACATAGCACAAGTAAACTTGCTAGGTTTGAAAAATCTTGATCTGTATGGCTGAACTTCTGAGCCTCTGTCGACTTCAATGAGCACAGAAAAATGCTTGTACAGCCCTAATTGTGCAACCAGGACTCTTTCGTTTTTCCATAATACAGCGTGTCGGCAGAAACATGAAGGGCAGAGCCAAGGGATCCTGGCTCCCAGGCTCCTACGCTCCATGGACAATAGTTTTCCCTTAGAAACCAATAAGTTACGGACTAAAGACTGCTCCATTTAAAACTAGCTTGGGCATTATGGCTAAAAGGATTTAACAAAAGAGGAGTGATTACTAAAGTATGTTAGTGCTGAGGGGGGTGAGGATAGTTAAAACTTATGACAAGGCTTTGCTTGCAGCAGAAAAGCACAGTAACCACTTAAAAATATCGCTGCTAATGTTTTTATTATAAAATGGAAAAAGTGAGTCAGCACTGAAGGCTCTGTATTCACTCCTATGTCCAAACTCAGCTGCTCTGGAGAGTCTCCCCATTCCCGCCTGCCATCTATGCTCTTGGCACAAGTGAATACAGCTACTCCTAATTTAGCAACATGCAATCACTACCTTTGCATGGGCTCTAACAATGATCCTGAGAGGTTTTCTGCTGTAGGAATTTCTTTTCCAAGGCTGTAAGCAAGGGTGGCCTCTGTGCAAAAAATACAATGAAAATTATATGCAGGCATCATTTTCAGGTGACAAGCATGTTCTGTCTCCAGACTGCTGATACAAGAAAATTATGCTGGTGGAGTGTAGCTCCAGCAGCAAGAAACCAATTGGGTTGTCATATACACATTTATACTTGGTCTAGAGGCTAATTCACTGTGGCCGTAGCTCTGGGCATACCTACAGAACTAAGTATTTCCAAATTCTAAGAGATTTTGTAACTGCGCTATGGGCTTGATCAGCTCTGATTCTGTGCTGTATTTTGCATTGTGATAAAAAGCAGAACAGCTGTATCAGAGGGTGTCTAGTAGTTATTGGGTCCATAAGAAATAAATAAGAGTGGACTATTTTCTATTATGTGGTGTTGTTGCAAAGGTATGTTTGAAAATGTGGAACACACTGTCTTCATGCAGAATATCTTCATGCCAAAAGTCTTCATGCCTGGCATGCAGCTGTTTTTGCTGAGGAAAAGCTATATTCCATTTATTTTGCTTCGATATCTCCTGTGGGTCCCAGTCTGACAAGGTTTCCAAGGCACACTGCAAGGCTAAGCGAAATGCAGACTGTGCTGTGAAAGCGATACGTTACGTAAGAAGTTGCTGAGGCTTACACAGTGCTGGACTGCAGTATAAACTGTCTCTGGGATGGATAAAAACCATCTCGCAACCTAAGATTAACAATGACTCTTGTCAGGGGCTCTTGATTTGAGAGAAGAGAAGGAAATTTGTGTGTGCGGTTTTAGTGAGTTTTAGCAGCTATTTAAGCCACAGTTTGAAAGTCTGGTGTGTATCTAACCATCAGCATGTCTGAACTGTGCTCGATAAACACTCCAGCTATGCAGCCCTTACTCCCTTTGCTTCTCCTCTGCGACCAGAGAACAACCAGGGCTATTTGCATATAAATCCTGAGCATTTGGCAACTTTTGCTGTAGCATGAGAGAAAGGGAAAAAATGGAAATTCCCTATAAGTTAGTTTGTATTTCAGCCACACATTACAGAAGATTTATGTTATCCACTGCTTGGCAAGCGATCCCTGCAAGGCACCTAAGGCTCTGTCTGTAGATTCTTTACAATGGCCAGAGCCCACTATCTGGAAGATTGACTGAAGTTTTGGGGTGGCAATGGTGTTTGCATTTTGACCCCTCCAATATGGTGAGATTAATTTTGTGGAGGGTGAGACGGAGCTTTCCTGGAGATCACTCCAAAGTTCCTGACCTGACATCCACAGGGACTGCTTGCTGTGACACATCTCACTCACTTCTAGTCTCAGTGGACGACAGGCTGCTTCCACTTTGACCCCTCTAATAGCTCAGCAAGCTGCCTTCTAGGAGGACACGTAGGCTTGGAGATGGCCCCCCAAACCTCCAGGCAGGGCATTCTAACACATGCACTTTTTTACTTCAAGGGAGAGAGCAAAAGTTGTATGTTACTTGAATTTCCTAGTGAACAGCTGACAGGCATTCTGACTGCGTGGTAGAAGACAAATACTTTAAATACCTGTTACAAAAGATTAAAAAGGTAGCCATATACCATAAACAAATCCCTGTAGTTAGTGACCCTTTATCCCAAAAATATATCTGCATGGGAGAGATGGGGGAGAAGTTGGGTCATGATAATTACAGAACCTCTCAAGTCATGCCTGCCACAATACCAATCATTTCACTGGAGATATTCAGCACCTCACAGAATATTATGAGTGCTACAAGTTCATTTTCAAAGCACAATAGTGAATTAAGGAATGCATTACAAGAAGGATGGTGTAATATCAAAATATTGAACTTAGAATATTGGTCCTGTACAGCATTACCATACCATATTTTTTCTTCAAATTTCTTACCAAAGACCTACAAAAAGATGTTATGTGAAGCTGTTAGGTAGGGGTATATAAACGTATCCGTCCTGATACACAGTGCTTTCAGAAAGCCTAAAAGCAAACTGTGAAGTGCTGCAAGGTGTTGCCTATTGTAGATCACAGCCTTATCTACCAAATCTATTGGATACCTTTAGACTGCTGGTTTTTATACATACTTATGTCTTGGGTAAAAAGATTTTTTTAAGTTTCATCTGCTTTCTGTTCCTCATTTATCAAGGGTAATTGTAGGTATCTTCTAAAGGACCTTCACCTTGCTGTTCTGTAGGTTTAGCAAACAGTGGTTTAATCTTAGAGTCGCAGATAAAATTGCCAAACTTTTATCAGCCAAGCCATCTTCAAAATATGTTTTCTTTCTAGGAGAAAGGCCTACACATAAGCTGTTTGTGTATTTTGTGTATTTATAGCCTCAGTCTGTACGGTGAATGAAGGGATCACTCCACAAAACGTAGTGCAGAAGCATTTGATGAGCATGCTCAGCAGTATATGAGGCCACTGGGTGGTGAGGCAGAGGTGCAAGGAACCTGCTTGGTTTTCCATTCTTGCACAAGGGAAAGAAGGGAAAGGTTTATCTGAGTTTGGGAATGATTGAGCATGTCACAGTGGGGCTGGCTTTCTCTGAACTGCTGAGAAGCCGAAGCTCTGCCTCCCAGCCCTGAGTCTTGCACAGCTCTCCACAGAGAAGCAGGGGACAATGGCAGGACAAAAGCTGAGCTATGGCTGTGGCAGCTGGTCAGTCAATGCTTTCCAGAAGGTGGTGGGGCCTGTGATCTGCTGGGACTCTGAGACAAAACACACACAAGCATCACTGGTGCTCCACCAACCAGAGAGCTCACTGTCTGCAATTCCTACTAGTATTCACATCCAGAATATTTTGGGTGTCAGTCCGTTAACCCTGTCTCTGTCATCGAGTGACATGATAACATTTTGCACCTTTGAATGCCCATCCTTGCACACTGCTCACAATGGTGTCCCTTGGTGCTATTTCTAACATTGGAAAATTAGCATGGCCTCAGTCAGCAGCCACTTTTTTTCTCAATCCATCTAATTTATTGAATTCCAGTGCCTGGAGGAACATCTGGACCAGTAGTAGAAGTAAGGTGGTTATTTTACAAATCTGATGGATTAAGAAAGATAGCATATTTTACCAGTGAAAAAGGAGATTGAAGTAATTACTATTGAGAATTGTGACACAAAATATTTTAGTAAATCAAGAATACTCAAAATACTGTTCTGTATGCAAAGCTGTTATGAGAAATATTTAAGGTTTTGAAACGTATTATATTGCTTTCCGTTGGAAATACAGTTTGTCTGTAGTTGAATTTGTGATAGTAATTGATTCTGTACAGCTTTAGTACTTTAATTTTAGAACTCAAATAATTTCTAACACTGCATGATCCTTATTTGTTTGATATGTGTAGAGTACATGGAAAGATTCTGCACAAAAGCCAGTTAGTAACTGAATATCATGCCTGAGCTATTTGGAACAAACTGATTTAGCTCAAATCTCTTCCCCACCATCAGGTATCTGACTTTATCTCCCATGAAAATGTGGGCATCAAGAAGAATTTATGAGTGCATTTTAGGTAATCAGCTACCATTACTATAGGCAGATTTTCAAAGAGTCTGGATCACAGTAGTTCTCATAGTAAATGTAAAATTTTCAGTAGTAGCTTCCCATGTTACTATGAAAATCTGGTGTGTGGAGGCAATATCAGCACATAACTCTACTTCTCAGAAGGATCCTCTCCAGTGAATGTTATGTAAAAGTAACCCTGAAACTATTTTTGGAGATGATGTCTGCATGCGGTCTCCACCACTTTATTCACCTGGCAACTTTCTCTTAATTAATATTGCATAACAGTAGGGAGAAGCAAGATCTACATCCCAGTCCCTGCCACAGTGGACATAAATCCTGTCAACATAGAAACTAGAGCACAGGTTCCCTCTCTAGCGGGTGAGTGTTGCAGGTGTCAAGTTATGGAGGACTTACCTAATTCATATTTTTTCTATAAAGGCTTAAAAAAAGCCATATAAACCTATAAATTCTTTCTATAAAGAATTATAAATAATTCTACAAATTACACTTTACAATGTCCCAGAATAGAAGGATTCCATCTCCTCTCAGGTGGAGGAAACTGAACTGGCGTCTCTTGGAAATGCAAATGAGAGCAAAAAGGCAACACCTTTGGAAGAAAGTGTGCAGAAGAACCGTGCAACGTAGGGCCTGAAGAGGGCTAGACTTGGAATAAAATTGCAGATTTCTGTTTTATTTTTCCAGTACTTCAGCAAATATTGCCAAAACAAACTCTCCAAATTATCTCAACCCATTAAACTGCCATCTATGCTGAGGATAACACTGTCCCACTGTTGCCTGTTATTTTAGCAATAAGATTTTTTAAGGGAGGATTTTATGAACAAAATATGTCTCAAAAGAATATTATCATCACAGTGAAATCAAGCACCTTTTAAAAATAAAGGTACCAGAATAAAGATTTTCTTAAAAGACCCAGAAGAAAGCACGCACATCTAGATAGGGTGGTTTGGTTACTTTGCAAATGCAGGCAGATTTGCAGGCTCTTGTTGTCAGGGGGCATAAATGACGCAAAATACAAGTCATAAATGTCTGCTGCTGTGAAAGAGTGGGTGCAGTTTTGGGTGAGCTGCGGTGTGATATTTCCATCTGATACCTAGAGTCAGCCAATAGCAGCAGGTGATGAGAAGCTGAAGAGCACAACATGTTCCAGTAGCACCTGAGGTTTGATCTCTGTGGCACGCTTGCTGCACGCGGCAGAGTGAGCCTCCGTCATTGCTTCACTGCTGCCTCTGAATTCGGTGCATACAAACCGAAAGTACATTGATTTTGTTCGGAACTTCAATAAGTCGTGACCATTTCCTTTGAGGTGTGATCCACTGCACCAGGAAATAGCTCTCAGACATCCTGGTGCAGGCACTGATGATTCTTTATCAGATATGTATTTAGTTCTTTTCTTTCTGGTTTGCGTTCAGGAGTTGTGCCTTCTGCAGGATTTCACTCCCCACTGTCCACAGTAATTACAAATGATGGGGGTTTAAATACTTTGCCAAACTGTTGTTTTTCTCTGCACAGTTTAGAAAATGACAGTGTCCATGGCCAGGCAATAGGTACTATCTCTTGTATGTACTACATGGAATTAAAAGACATATGGATGTTTCTGTTCCCTTTGTGGAAAAAGAGGTGTGAGATAACCTGAGTTATCTCAGGTCTTGTAGATGTGCCTGCCCATGCTATTTTACCAGCATGATGTTCTCTGGAGTGAATGTATCACCCTGGGAATATGTTTTGGTTTAGGAACGGGACTCAGCTGCCACAAATGCAAGGACTGTACCTAAAGGTCCAGTTTTGCTTTGGGTTCCTCATTTGTGAAAAGTAAATCTTTGACAAATTGGAACAAATGGTTTTAACAAAGGTGGTGTTAGTTTGGCCTCAGGATTTGTGGGGCTGTGGTGCAGTGCTTACTTTACAGGGTCCTCGAAGGCAGAAGGTCACAGAGCTCATTTTTCACATGTAACTATAAATCCAGACGGTACATTTTGTGATAGTTTTCTGTGGACTGGGAAGTCTGGAAAAGGGTCACCTGCTAGACAGCAGAGATAGTTTAGGGTGTTTAGGTGGTGAAAACCGTATTGTAAAGATGAGCTTTGACTGGGATTGACCTGCACTACCTACTCCAGCACTTGCTAGGTTTTGCACGCTTTTTGGAAATATATGAGTAGGTTCTGTCTCTCTTTTCTTGGCTTTTTTTTGTTTGTTTGTTTTGTTTTTTCTCTTCCTCTCAAAAAATACATGTGTGCTTTCATGTTCCCAAGGAGCCTGAAAGCCTCTAAGTGGGAAGAACCACTAAAGTTGTCTACAGGGTTGCTTCTCAATTTTGCAGAACCAAGAAGAGGATTAAGAGCCTGGTTGGGGTCTGTACTTTCACTTATTTTGGGATGATACGCAGGACTTGCTCCTGTCATACGGTTATTGCTACCCACTGAAGCTGCTGATGAACGGTGCAGTCAGAAGACTTCCTCAGCTGTATGAGGTTGTGTTAGTCTAAGCAGAAGGCACTCATAAATTGCAAAGAGGGGTACTTGTTTCTTCAGTACTTTCTTTTGATATCTTCTAATGCTGGCTGTAACATCCTCTGGATGTTGTGGGTTTCAATCTCCTTTCAGTTTCAGTGGTTACATTGGTTTGTGCAAAGCTCTTTTCCTGGTGAGGTTGAATTAATATGCAAACTTTAAGTGATAAGTGAATCTAATATCTGTGTTTAATTTGTGCCCCCTAACTCTGTGAGGCCATATGTGCCTTTACTCTATACTCTTTACTTCCACTATACTCTCAAATGTATAGTGGAACAACCAAGAGTAATCTAACTGCATCTTTCTGATCCTCTGACACACTTGAAAAACAGTTGTGTCTGTGATACAAAAGGGATCTAGCCACATTTCTGCAGAAATCCTAGTTCTGGACTGCAGGTTAGATCTCGTTTGTACCTCAAATACCCAGATGTAGGTGTTACTATAATTAAGATATCAATTGAGCAGTGGAAGTTCTTTTATTTCCTTTGCTTTTCATCATGTACTAACAGAATTCAGATCTATACATGCCCAATGCAAACAAAAGACAAGTAATTAAAGACGGTCTTTTAAAATTAATATAGATAAGCAAGGTACATATAAATAGATTTTTCAAGTGCATTTTCCAGATGGGATTTTGTCACTGTCAAAGAGAAAATGAAAGTTGATTATAGATGAAAAAGCGATTTAATATACTTCAAATTTAAGAAAACTTCCAGCTTGTGCCAGGAGAAGGGAGCGTAACTGAGTATACAGTGCAAAGCTGAGGTGAGATTTATGTCTTAAGTTACACATGCTTGCTTCTATGCCATTGTCAGTTGTTTTCCCTATCACACTTGCCTCTCTTAGTTTTTGGCCTATTAGTCTATTCTGTACAGAGAACCCTAACTAAAGAAAACATGTAAGATTTTAAGTCAGGCTGAGTCTAGATTGAGCCTGATTAAGGACAGAATGGAGTTGTTATGTTTTGTGGTTGCTATATCCCTTTCTTGGAATGATCTGTGTGTATTGAAGAACTATATATATATGCAATATCTTTTCCTTAGGGTGTCCAGACTGTTCTGTGAGATAGTGAGAGTGCCTGCACACCCTTTGGGAGAAGTTCTGTTCCTTTAGGCCTAGAAGGAGAAAGGCTCAGGTCCTGTATTTAAGAGGCACTGGTCAGTGGGAAACTCTGTAATTCCTGTTAATCTGGTAACACTGTGAAATCACATAAAGGCCAATCATTGCCCCTGCCTTGGACTGCTGTAACAGTGTGTTATGACTAGTGAAAAGGATCAGATTACATCAAACTCCAATGTCATCAGGCATCCAACTTTCACATTACTCTAGAAACCAACCTTCTCACCTTACCCCTTAACCCTTAGCACAGAGGTAGATGTGAAAGCACATTTTCTTAGAAATTTAAGACCAAAGGCCTTGCTGTCGTGGTTTAACTGAGTAACTCCTGAGTTACTTTTCATACCTCTTTATAAAGTCTTCTATTAGATGCCCTCAATGAAATTACCTCCTGTGTACAGGAGTATGTAAGTGTATTTACAGGAGTATGTAAGTGTACTTACTTACTTACAGTGTATGTAAGTGAGTATGCATATGCTTAATTTCCTACAAGGTGATGAGGACATTACACAACAGTTTCAGTGGACATTTAGGACCCTTGCTACCTTGCAACCCTGTGTCAATATATTAAGAGCTTTTGGGGCTACTCTGCTTTCTATTTATGAAGTGCCTTATAGCACTGCATAAATAAGAAATCTTAGTATAGCAATACTGCCTTATAATAAAATAATGGAAAACCTGCCTCAATATTGAGGCATATCTTTTAAGAGTTTTCCGCCAGCATTGGGAAGACCCATGTTCATTCTCAATCAAGAGAAATAAGACTGTCTGTAAATGTTTAACTAATTTCCTCAAGTTTAGAAATTTGTAATGGCTTTGTGGGCTAACAGAATATTTTGGTAAATAGAAAGTCCTACATTAATAATTATAGTAAATGCAAATGATATTATCCATCCTTGTCAAAACCCCATGTCCCCCATGTCCCAGCATTATGACTCTGGCAGTGAAACAGGCAGTAGCGAAGCACACTGGCTGCAGCTCAGCTGGTCTCAGTTCCTTGTGTCCAGCCTAGGGCCTGTTCAACACTCATGACTAATCATACACCTCCCATCAGAGGACAGCCAGGTTAGAGTATGTGACGGGTGAGGAAAGTGGTGCTCAGGCTGGCCCTACCCGAGGATGTGGTCAGCATGTGGTGAAAGGGCATGCTTTTCCCTGGGAACTGAGGTGTGCTCCTGCATCCTACAAAGGACACTTTTGAAAGTCCTTATCTGAAGAGTGAGGAATATGAACTTTAAATAACTGGAATACCAACAGGTAAATTACATTCCAAATATTTTTTGTAAAAAAGTAAAGGATAGTGAGCATTTACAATGTACAACATATTTACCAGTGCTTCAGGAACTGGGGTGATAAATTCTAGAGAGACAAATATTCGAGAGAGAATACAGTGTATATTCTACTTTTAAACTCCTTTGAGCTGAATGGCTCATTTTATGCCTTTAATTCTACATGGTAGAGTATATCACAGGGCAGATATATTAGGTCAGGTCCCAGGAAAAGAATCACCATTTAGCATGGTTCTGCAGCAGAAGGTAAAAAAACTGAGCTTGGGCAAACTTTCCTGTGAGTGTATAGGAAACTATGCCATAGTGACCCCAAACTTTGCAGTGAAATTGCAGTGTGTATTCCTGTCTGGCAGTAATTTCATACTGGGGCGGCAACAGTGGTGCTGCGGGGTGCTGGCTGATTTTGGTGTGGACATGCAGGGACACTACAGCTTGTCCTTCAGCTATTATCTGGGGCCAAATGGGGCATGTCCTTGGTGTACCTCAGCATGGTGTTCCTACACCCATACATAGTCATAGCTAGTCCTTCCCTGAGGTAGAAGGCTTTTGTCCCCTTTCATGACTAGCTTGTTGAGGCTCCAAGTAAATCATACAACTTACTGCCGAGTTTGTGGCTGAGCCTGGAATTGAACCAGCATCTTTGTGTCCCAGCCTATTGTCCTAGTCATTCTCTGTTCTTTGGGATCTGACTCAGATCTCCTCAAACATCCCAATTTCCTTTTTTTTTTTTCCAATTTTGTGTTGTCCCCTCCCCCTCCGCCCCAGCAAACTTCTGCCTGCCCTTCTATTTTCCTTTCTTGTCACTCTTTAAATATTCAGAAAACTCAATGAATGGCAATATAACATGTGTAAAAAGCTGTTACAGTTGGATGATGCTACATAATCACATTGCTTATTGTGTTAGAGATGATTTATTCTGTTTTATCAGCTTGTGAATAGGTTACTTTTTTCCAAATACTAGGATGTCTTTTTTTTTTTAGCTAACAATTGATCCTGTAACTCTGACACTATTTAATTTAATTTATTAAAATAAGGCTCCTTTTCAGGGGAAAAGAAGAGGATGCTGAGTTGTCTCTGGGTAAAGTTGTAGATTTTGCCAGTGTGCAGACTCTCCAAGTTTGGATTGGAAAAAATGTGGAAATGATAAAATGTCATCCAAGATAGAAAAGCAATTGAGGGATTCCTTTTAAGCATGGTCATAAGAAACAAAAATCATCTTTAAAGATGTTCTATCCTCTACAGTTTCTGGGGAGGTCGTTATAACTGAAGCCAGTAAACTCCAGTTGTAAACTATTGATGAGATCAGCGATGAAAGGAAATTTGCTTTTGGAGGATGATTTCAGGCTCTAAGGCATTACTCTCAAAGCACAGAATGTTACTAACAAGAGGAAATACTACATCTCACTTGACATCATTGCATTGTTTCATGAACTGTGCTTTTATTTTGACTCCTTGCTGGTCTGAGAATGTCTCTTCTTTGCAGGTTAAACTTACGACATGTTGGCATTTAGCTGGCATCCTTTTGTTTTCTTCATTTAAAAACCATGGTCACAGCAACTTGCTTTGGAGGAATAGTTCGATTTAATGATACTGACACTAATATTCTACATAAATATATTAGCAACTTTTATTCTGTGTGGGTACATTTCAGTCTGATGAGAATTGTCCCAGCTCATTTTTCCAATTGCTCCCATTCAAATATGACTATAGTCATATATGATGCTGTGTATATGTTGTGGTTGGGAGAGGGAAGGATAGCCTTAACCTCTGGTGTCTGTAGTCTGCTTTATGGACAACATACTGGTTTTATTACAGTGATATCAGTGTTCTGTTTTTTCCCTTTCAGTCACTTTTTCTCTTCATGCAAGTTGGACGTAGGAAACAGACTTTGTTGTTTGTAATTTTTCTAGTAATTTTTCCTGTCCGTCTTTGATGGGAAGTTGCAGTGTTATTGCTTGCCAGCAGTAGTAAAATCTTAATGAGGTATTTCAGAAGTCACAATGGAGAACTTGTCACATTTAAAGAAAATATAGAATAAATGCAGGAAATATGCAGACCAATGCTTTGCTTTATGGATTGTCCTGTCACACATAACACAGAACTGTTCATTTAATCATTTGTATGACTGTACTTGATGAATGTTTTCATATAATTATACCTTTCCTAGCAATTTCGCGCAGGAACCTAAGTAGCTGCTTTTATCCAGGCACTTGAACAGAGAAACCCTGCCTTCTGAGAAAATTCAGGTCCGTTTTGGAGATTCACACCCACTTCTAACCTTAACTGATCATGGATTAACTTTTGGTTCAATAGTTTTGCAGAAAACTATCTTTTCTTTGTAAAGACTCCACTTTTGGATTCTGTTGCTGAAGGTGAGGACGGTGAAGGGTCAGAAGCTGAAGCTCCCCTCTCTCCTCATCTTTTTGTGGAGGCGCTTTTCTTTACAGCTAATTTCTGGACTTTGACAATGAATGAGCTTTCAGCAAATCTGTGCACGTTTGCACCCTCAAAACAAGAAAACCAAAGCTAACTTGTGCAGCTGTAGTGCTTTAGGCAGTCTGAAGAGTGACTTACCTTCTATATCAGAGTTATGCTTGCACTGCTCTCTGGCAAACTGTAAAGGTAAACGCCCAAAGAGGAGAAGGCAGTGGCTGTGGGGTGAGCTGTAAATACAGCAGTCTGTGAATCAAACCACTCTCTCTCTTCCACCCTTTCTAGAAATCTATCAAGCTGGCAGGCTGCCCTGCTAGAAATAAATGTGGAAAATATTATGTAACTTTGCCCTGTGTGCTGCGCTGACAGTGTAGGCACTAGGCAGGTTTTAGTTACACTATCTGCCGTGGCTATTTTTGGTGACCAAAGGCTTCTCTCTTTAAATTTATGTCCCTATTTCCTTTCCCCCCACCCTCTCATTTATTTTTTTTTTTCCTCTGACAAAAGAATGAAACTTATCATCTGCAAACAGGAAAACAACATCAGCAAAGCTGTTTAAGGGCAGCCTAGTCCCTTAAAAAAAAAAAAAAACCACAAACCCAAACAAAATCAAAAAACCAACCAACAAAAAAACAACAACAAAAAAACAAACCCAAAAAACTGCTGAGGAGGGATACATTGGCTCTAGCTGTAGCCAAGCACTGAAACAGTCAGCCTCAGAGCCCCTCCCCTGCAGTTATATGCTGTGTCAATACCTCCCTCTGCTGAAAGCTCTTTATTCTTTCTCTCTTGCTTGACTATTTTTTCCCTGTGACAGGACTTGCACAGAACAGGAGCAATCTGTGATATATAATAGAGCAGCCTGCTTACTGCAACACAGCTGTCCTACCAAGATTATATGCTCTGGGGAGTGCATAAACTTCAACTATTCATCCTTCCCCAGTGTGACTGTCTGCAGGGTAGAATCTGAGATTAGGAAAACATGATAATTCAGAGTCAAATGACTTTCAAAAATACTCATTAAGGAACCCCTGTGCTGGAATTCAGCCATTGCCATGGGACATTCTGGTTGAAGACAATTCTATGTGTGTGTGCGCCTTACAATTTAATTTTATTTCCTTCAGTTTTAGTCCCTTAGCTTTTGTTCTAGAAATAGTAAAATTACAGCATGGTTTGTGATCTATTGTGCTGCATAAACAACCATGTAAGACTTTAAGTGTTGTGTTACTCCAACAGATTAAATTATCTTAATGGTTGGAAAGTCTATGAATCATCTCAAATACATCTGGTGTGATTATTAGGGAGCTTGAAATCAAGACCTCAGTTTTTCAGAGGCTGCAGGATTAGGGACCCAAGTCAGTCATTTCTCATCTCAGGTCATTATAGGACAAAGATTTTAAAGTGACCAGCAGATTTTATTTTTCTCATTTTCAGGTACCCCAAACGGATACACCAAAAAAGGTAATGATGTTGTTAAAGGTGAATGATTAAACTTCATACAGAATTGGGCAACTTCAAGGTGTCTGGAGTTAAGCCCCTAATTTTAGTAAAGGACCAGAAGCAAAAGGCCAATGTTCATAGGAAGTATTTTCCTTTATGTCTGCCCACCCCTTCAGAAATTTTTAAATTTCTGCCGGTGTTGAAGGAAAGGCTAATGCACTGCAAAACAGTAAGCAACTAAGCTGTAGCAGTTCACGTTTTTTTTTCATTAATAATCCTTAATTTTTCCTCATTCCAGTTGCTTCAGAGGCAGTTGAGTTTACCCTCTCCTTTGATGGCAGATGACACTTTACATCAACCTTGTTTTAGAAGAAGTACAAATCAGGTCATTCCTATTAAGTTTTTCAATAGCACTTTTTAATGTCTTTGTGAACTTTGGTAATGTGAGAGGAGGAATAAATCATGCAAGTAAATAAATATCTAAAGAAAAAGAATAAATTTGTCCTGATTGGGTGGGCATTAAAAAAACAACACACAAGGCAGGGAAAGGATGAAAGGCAGAAAATAGGGTGCAGGAAGGAGCACAGCTGTAGGGAATAAAAACACTCAGGGGAAGTTTATAAGAGGAGGAGAAGGAATCATCATCACATGGGTGAAGTTTTAAGGAAGGTGCTAGCGTATGGAGGCTTGTAAGGACACTTGACCTTATAAAACAAGAAATAAAGGACCACTTGCCACAAAAATAATAGTAGGATTCAGGCTTTGGAGGAAGAGAGGGGCGTTTGACTGGAAGTGTGCTGTGAGGTTGAGGTTTTATGGTTTTCTGGAAGGTGACTTTTATCAGGAGAAGGCTTGGCCAAGGAAGCATAGCTTGAGGAACAGAACCTTGTAGTAAGAAAGAGGTATTAAAGATACCTGTGTGGTTTTTTATACATCAGGTTTTGTATGGAGGTTTGCTTATTCTTAATTACTGTGCAGAATATTGTTTCTTTTTTTGCCTCATATCTTGGATATTTGTAACTGGTAGAAAAATACTAGCAAAGCTACTGGGTACATGGAAGGAAAATTTTGGCATGTGTTTGTATTTGACATTTCTTCAAAATGTGATGTTATGATGTTTAGAGTTTATTTAGATATTATGCCCTTCATGCACATATTCTGTAAGATATTGGATGTGACCTGCGGAGCTGAACGTGAGGTGTGTTTTACTTACAGTTGCTTATTATTTATTTAATATTTACTTATTAATTACTTGAATTGGTATGGAAAAAGGGATCCTTACTGATTTTTCTAGATTTCAGTGGTTTTTTAATATGCCAAGATTTCTAGCATTAGGTTGGATGCTATCATTGCTAAAGAAAAGGGCATTTTTTTGCCTCTATCATTATATTTTTTTTCCAAACTATGATGTAGATTGGTGACTTAGACAGACATAGCTTTGACTGGGCTGTTCAGTAATTAACATACAAACATTGCTGAACTTTGTTAGACTGTGCTCTGTGAAAGTTTTCGATGGATGCAGTTAAGAGACAAGCTCCCATTCTGTGCTTCGGAGTTTACTTAGATACTGTGAGCACCAAGTTGAATGTCTCTTCTAAACAGAGCTAGATTTAGATGGGTGGAGGCAGGCTACAAAATGTGCATCCTAGCTGTAATAGGACAGTCAGAGAGAAATCTGTAATGCAGTGGGTATGTAGTTGTTTGTAGTCAGCTGAGTGACAAAGTCTAAAGCGGTGACTCAATGGGAATCTGCTGCTGGCTTTGGGTCTCCAGAGCTAGGTTCAATTCTGTGAGCTTTGGAAAGTTTCCCTGTTCTCTGCAAGACTCTTTAGGGATAGAAGATAGATGAAATAATGATGTGAAAGGCTCTGCACTCGTAGCATAACTGCACTCAATTCTTTTTCATCGCTGTTTCAGACAACAAGGTATGTATTTCTGTAGGATAATTTTACTGACTACAGTGACTATACTCTAAAATGCCTTCTAATAAAACTATATTCTAATTATCAAAAATGTTGGAACTACCTAGGCTGATAGTGCATGAAACACACAAATGTGCAATACACCTATAATAACTTCCTATGGACATGCTTCTCTTGCAAATGCTGTGTTTATGTTGTCCAGTCATTAGAAAGTAAACCAAAAGACTCAAGGAAATGGAACATATGTCAGAAGGAATCATTATCAGTTATGCTAAATACTCAGTGAAACATAAGACCAGGTAAATTTCAACTGGTTTCAAGTTTTCTTACAGTTGAAACTCGGATCAGGTTCCTTGAGAGCTCAAGAATTTCTGAGCAAACCTAGACCTGCTGAATACTTAAAACTTGAATAGCAGCTTTACAATATGCGTTCAAAGCACTTGCTATAAACATTAGCAAATTCCCCCAGTGCCCATGCAACTTCTCTAAGTTTGATTAGCCTCCTCTTACAATTCAGCCCATAAGCAAAAAAAGAAGCAGATTTGTTAAGGGTCTTAGAATGTAACGACACAGTTGAGTATCTCATTGTGTGACTGACCTCCATAGGTAGGCTCTCTGATTTTTAAGGACTTACAAACCCTTGAAAGTATTGTACTGAACAGGCTATCTTTGAGTCTGGTTGTAATGGAGCTAGGTGAGCTATCTGCTTTCTGACAATAATATAGATCCTATTTTATGTTTCTAAGTTTATATTTATTTTGGCTGTTGTGGTTTAACTCTGGCTAGCAAAATACCACAAAGCCACTCTCACAAATCCCCCTCCCCTCCTCCAGTGGAGGGGAAGAATTGGAGGAAAAAGAAATAAGGAAGCATGTAAAATTGAGATAAGAACAATTTACTAATTAAATCTAAATGAATATATACAAATACTACTACTACTAAATAAATAATAGAAGATAAAACGTATGATACAGTTTCTCACCACCCACTGACCAATGCACAATCACGTGCTGAGAAATGAGACTCAGAGCTGGAGAGCCGCCCAAGAGCTGGAGCCTGAGACCTGCCGCAGCAGATTCTGAGCAAACCCTCTCAGTGATAGCAAGACCAGGAACACTAAACAAACCCACCAACTCCCTCATGAACAAGCCAGCACAGGAGTTAGCAAAGCAGCTAACGCAGGAGTCAGGGAGAGTGTTAGAAAATGTACAGAAGTAAACAAGCAAGAGTAAGAGAGAGTAATGGTTCCCGTACCCCCTCCTACGCCTCTGCCCTGAGCATGACGTACTATGGGATGAAATACTTCTTTGGTCAGTTTGGGTCAGGTGCCTGAACTGTGTGTCCCCTGCAATGCCTGTAGCGAGACTGTGAGAGCTGGGAATGCAGCTGCAGTATCAGAAGTGGAAAAAGACCTTGAACTCAGTGCAGGCATTCCCCAGTGCGAACTAACTTATCAGTGTTGCACTCTGCATCCAGGAATACAGCTTCCTAGCAGCCACGGTAAAGAGAGTTAACTCTTTCCTGAATGAAACCAGCACAGTTGGCATACCTGTCCATTATGCAGATTGTTAGATGAGATATTAAATGAAGCATTTGTGGATGGATTGAGATTTGATTTGTAAATACTATGGTTTGAATTTTGGTGCTATTTTCACTATCCCTCAAACCAATGGCTGCAAAGTCTGGTGAGATGTGCAGTGTTTAAATGTATTTAGGTAAACACATGCTAATGTACATCTGCCAATTGTTTACTTCTGGAAAGGGTCCTATAGAAAAATGGTCTGCATTATCACATTGAGTAGTTAATTTTGATGCATATGGGTGTGTGTATGCATACACATCTCCTTTTCCCTTGGTTCCCAAAGGAATTATAAAAATGTACGTGTGTAAAAGAGACAGGATGGCCTCTTCATTAAGCCACTGAAGAGGAAACCAGGAGAGTTTACTGTTCCTGACTCTGAAACTTTCTGCCTGCAAATCTGGGAAATCCACTTATGAATACTGAGGCACATGAAATCTATCAGCAAAACAGGAGACTGGAGTAATTTTGCTGTTGTATCTAAATATTTCAAATTGGCATGAAACTGCACCCCCCTCCCCCCATGAAAATGTCTTAAAAATCCTATGAGAACTGCCTCTGAAGTCTTGAAACACATGTACCCAAGTACAGAAAATACTTTCAAAATATACTTCAGTATTATAGATAGATATTGGCCACAAAATATGTTGCATTGACCCATTTTCAGTAACAAAAGCAAATTTGGCAATATCAAGACAGTTCTGTATTTATTCTGTTAATTATTCTTGAAATATTTGTAGAACTCTCGAAACAACAGTTTTGTTTGAAATGTCCCTTTTTGACGTGGGGCATATGAAAAATGTTGCTTGTACTCTGGCTTTTTTAATGATGTCTCAATTTGTGTACAGTCTATGGTTCTGCCAACACAAAATAACAACTACTTTCCCAAACTGCTGGAGAACTGAAACTCCTCTTATCTCTTGTTCTGGTTAGTTATATGGACATGCTTTTACCACCTGCAAATGCTTTGGATACTCTATTTTGGTTTTGGAGTTGGCACTCTACCATGTCTCTGCTTTTTTCATTGAGGAGGATTATATTCAACTATGTAATCCAAGGAGTGCTAGAATCAGCAAAGCCTGATGCCCTATGGTTTCATCTTGTTAATAGAGCTTGGCAAGGCTTTGTGTGTTCATAAGCTTTGTTTTCTTTCTGTGCAGATTTCTGGGTGTCTTAAAATATGCGAGCTTGGTGTTGCTTTTCCGTTAAATATCTATCAGGAAGCATCCCTGTTTCCTTAAGGGAATGTCCCATTTATGCAAGAAAATCTACTGCTAAGTCACTTTTCCAGGTTAATTGCCTTAAAAAAAAAAAAAAAAAGGGAGATTTAGCTGGCCTCTTTGCCCTATGTAGCTGCCCTCTTTAAAATTTAGCATCACCTGTGCCAGTTTAGGCCATGGAGAACCTGCCTTAAAACAGATGAGGTCTATACAGGGTTGTTAGGTCTTTGAACTTTGTTTCCTCTTCCTGAGCTATGGAGACAACATACTTTGAAGTTTCTGTATAAACTCTTGAGCAATACTTCAGGAGTATAATTTCTTCTCCTAAAGGAGAAATTAAGGCAGATAATGAATGACATCTCTGACTAGTTACACCATTTAAATTCTAACTGCAACCTGATCTACTTCACTTCTCTAGATCTTCCTCTAGCTGTACAATCTGTCACCTTGCAGATCCTTTAGTAACTACAACTTCAGGCACCTATTTTTGTGCGTCTGTTCCCCTCTCAGTGCAGAGTTCCTGCTCTGGACTGGCCAGCAGCACGTGCTAGGTGGTGAAGTGACCAGCACCTGCCTATCCCATGCCAGGATGGCTGTTCTGCCTGTCCAGAAGGTGGTGGCCTGGCTTCGTGTTTATAAACCTTGATTGATAACTGCACCTGTGTGGCTGCCAAGGTCAGCCTGCCTTTGGGGGAGTGTTTTCTCACCATGGGCATCTGGCTTGGTGTAAGATTTAGGGACGTGGCCTGACTTTGACATGGTTCTGGCAGTCTGAAAAGACCTTGTTGCAAGATGTTGGCTTGCAGAATCTAGCCAGGTGATAGCTTTGCTTTTGGACAGCTCTCAGGAACTTTGAACAAGGAAGAAAGTTTAAACCTCACCTAGTGCATCAATAACTGATGTTAATACCTAATAAAAGCTAATGACACTTCTTCAGCTGATGAATATGCTGCTTCTGAGGGTTTAAAGATATTAGCTCTGGGGTTTAAAGATATTAGAGGTTCTTTGCACTGGTTTTGTTTTGTAAAGCAACTACAGGTACTACTTTCACAGATCAGTATATTTTGACATGGGGGAGGAGGAATTGCTCCATCTCCTCAGAAACCTCTCCACAGGAACTGGGGAACTGCTGTTGGCCTCCCCCAAAGCCAGCTCTTCTCCAGACTGAGAAAGTTTGGGTTCCTCATCTTCTTGCTGGGCAAGTGCCCCAGCCACAGTGGCCCTCACGCTTTTATCAGCAGAGAACTGAAGAACGGAGGTCTTGAGGAGAGAAAAGTGAAGAGATGGTACAAGGAAGACTAGGGTAGATGGAAAGCAAAGGTAGCCTTTGAGAGTTAGAAGTTATTCAGCTGGTATGTGCTTATTTTTCTGTTACTAAGTAATTAAAACCAATTAACATTTGGACTTGATGATCTTAATAATCCTTTCCAACCTAAAAGATTCTATGGTTCTGTCACCCCACTCTTGAAAGAAGTGGAAAGATCACTTGTAAAGAGGGACTAAGCCAGTAGAAGGTTAATGTGTTGATTGCAGGAAACACAGAAAGGTGCTGGGGCTGCATATGATAGCACAGCTGGGAAAATACATGTGGCACTTCTGCTTGGCAGGGTAAAAAGAGGGGATAAGCTGTTGGCTGGGCACTATTGTCATTCTTCAAGACTTTGAGCTGAGACTGAGATGACATCATGGGTTGGTCACAGTGATAATTTTTGAGAACGGTTATAATTTTTAAGCAAATGTTTAAGTATTCTCTAGTTCTTTGAGCTGTGTTTACTATCCTCAGCTGTCACTTACCAAGCCTAAAGCTGTAAATCTACATGATTTCTCTTGTGTTATTAGGTACTGAACTCCTGAATTTATGCTAGCTTTTCTCCAAATCCTGCAAGTTGGACTTTCAAAGCACTGATCTAAATTTAAAATAAGAAACTCCTAAATACTTTCTGAGGTTGCCGCTCAAGTCTTCCAGGGTCTTGATGCATCTCTGCATTGACAGAGTTATGTTGAATACGATATGTCTTTTCTTACCCTACTGTGGTAAACCTTTAGTTAGAATGCAGTATTCAAATCTGGAAATGAAACAAGCCAACAGGATACTTAAATGTTATGTTGCATTAGTCTGTCTTACAGTATTATGAGTTGTACTTGCACTAAGGCAACCATTTCAGATCAGAACATTTTGCTGCAAGATATGGGTGATGTAGGAGTTACTTATGTTAAGGTACGTGGTATGTTTGAATTTTTTGTGGTAGTTTATGGTCCCTTGACATCCATAAAATCACTGCTTGTACTCATGACAGGAATGCTAACATACATAAATAATGTGTGCTCCTACCTTTTTTCACTTCCATATGGGCAATTGGTGTATTGCCCAAAAGTCCCACTCCAGCAGAAGCAGTACACTGGAAAATGTCTTCCTAGTGATTTGGGTAATAAAAATGCCAATCAGGCTTAAGTAATGATGCTAAACTTTTTCTATAGAAGCTTGTGTCACAGGATAAATATGAGTGTGGGTTTTAACTCATACTGTTTCAAAGAGTTCCTTTGGCTGAATCAGAGAAATAGCAAGCTATATTTGGTCTCCATGTATGGGTTTGGGCAGGAATATGATGCTGAGACACTTATTTCATAGATTTATATATTGTGTGCTTGAAGGCGAAATACAAAGAAACTTTTTACAGCTGTTCTAAACAACAGAGGGAAGGTCTAGGTTTCACACTTTCTTGTTAGAAGAAGAGGAAGATCTTTAGTAATCTCTTATTGTAATGACTGATATCATCTGTGGACAAACAAATGTCCTTTTAGCATACATGAATGCAAGTACAAAATGTACTGCTGTGTCTAGAGTTTTCATCTATATTATTCAGAACCAGACACAACTGGGACTGAATTTCATTCTACCCCACCTGTTTTTCTTCAAACTGTGCAATCTGTTTCGTCCCCTGCTGCTTAGTCTCCCATTTGGCTATTATTTCTCTGTGAAAAGACGTGTTGGCTCTGTAAGCTTGCTTACTCCCTTGACTGTATGTTTGGTGTGTGTGTGCTCTTGCATCATGATTACTTGTGTATTAGAGCACTCTTGTATTTTCCATGCTTATGAAGGTGGTGGAGTAAACTGCCAAGGGATTGATCTGAGGAAAATACTTCTCAGTCTTTGACAGAAAACTGCATGACATGCTGGAGGCCAGGGTCTAACCAAATTGCTCATCTGAAGCACTGACTGTAGAGATCTGAAGACACTTACTGGGCTTCGGCTAAGACTTTTAAATCCTGGATTTTAAACATAATGTCTTTGAATTCAGTGAAGTTACTCCACTCAGTCATGTAAAATCAAGTGTATTGACATGAGTAGTGAATTTATCCCTTAAGGTGTAAGAGTTCTGGTTCTTTGCTACGTGGTTATGTACTGTGCTGACTGCCTGTTCAGTTATATACAAATGTCAAGTTATTTTATCTCCTTTCCAAATAATAATACTGGGAGACTGTAGAATGGTATGCAAAAGAATTACCATCTTGATAAATTTATTACAAGGGTGTTTGAAACCCTGTTCAAGAAGATCTTTGGGTATGACAGTCTGCTGTTGTCATCCATTTTTAGACAGGCAATAGCTAAGCTTGCTGGAGCTGCAAATTTATGATCTCCCATTCTTTTGGACAAAGTAAGTATGTCTCAAAAGCTCAGCTGAAGAGAAATTGGAACAGGAAGTCAAAAACGAGACCATATGCCCTGGTGTTGTCTTAAATATGTATACATGTAATAGGCATGACCCTGTTTCCACTGAAGCTGATGGAAAAATTTTTTTACTTAATGGAATTAATTTCTTTTAATTATATCCTTGTTTTAATGATATTCTGAAGCTATTATCACCTACCTCTAGAAATAACCAAGAGGGTGAGATTTTGTTGTGCTATTTACAGTAAAAATAGGGGTGGGATGAGGTAGAGAAGATTAAAAGCCTGGAGTAACTGGTAGTTTTGTGCTACATAAGGTGATTTTCTTTTAAAGAAGTGGTGTTTGCAGCAGCACTCAATGAACTACAGTTTGTTTGACTGCTAAGGCAGATTATAAAACATGCAACTTCTAGCTTCTCATTGAGTTTATATGTATTTTGTTTCCACCACTTTCCATTTCTTCGGTTGTCTGTGTGAATATTTACATGAAACTTACCTTTGCTGTATTCTAACTTTCATATCACATGGTTGCCACCAACTGGTACAGCGCTAATTTTTATCACTGTGTTGCTAGAGACTCTGCAAGGACTGCTGTACAGCTATACAGTGTGCTCCACAGCTCCTCAAGTGTGACTGTGCTGTGAGCAGCAAGGTGTAAGCGCATGGTGGGTTAACATCAGTCCATTACCTCAGAAGTGTGAAACCGCATACAGAAACCTAATGGGTACCAGGTTCAGAATGTGCCTTCCTGTTTTTCTACTATTTTTTAACTTGAGCTTAGAGTGTAAACAGACCTTTGTTTTTGTTCCTTTTGCTTAGCACGTGTCTCTGTGTCAGCTTTCCATTCAACTATCAGAAGAGAAGTGAGACTATTTCCCTTTAGCAACTCTAAAATATGGTCAGCTTCCTCCCTTGAAACCTGTAGGCCAGTCTCAAGCTCTTTACTGAGCAAAATTGACTGATCTTGAGTAGGCGTTTTGTTTGAATAACAGGATGTAGTTTTTTAATTCTAATGAATATTTAAAGCATATGTAATTCTTCATTTTTCTGCTCTGACACTGTAAAATGAAAGGACTGTTTTTAAAGTTTCTTAAATAGCAGCTTCAATAGCCAAGCAATAAGAAAACAAAGCAGAAAGCCTCTTCAAAAAAAAAAAGGAAAAATCATACTAAGTTGGATTTTTCAAGTTGTTAAAAGTAGAATTGGGCCTGTGGTGCTTACCAAAGGTCTGTTGGGTCATATGTACACTGCTCCTATGTAAGGATTTGCTGTTGTTAATAGAAAATAAAATATTAAAAATAACATATTGTACCTACTTGACCCATACTAGTTTTCACTATTTATGGGTTTGTATTTCTTGGCATTGGTGAATGTTGGTGACAAAAAAACAGATTGGACAATTTCATACTAAAATACCAAGTGCAAAATTGCAATGAAGAAGTTCAGTTTAAAAACAGCTTATATAATGGTGCAAGGGGTTTGCCATCAGTTGAAATCTTGACCTCCACACTGGATGCCTTTCTGAAAAATACGCTTAGTTTAGTCAGATGTTTGGGACTTGCAGCAGGACTTGCTGGGGAAAATTCTTCTCAGTTTATGCAGGACATCAGCCCAAGTGGTCATAGGTTTCTTTGTTTCTGCTTCTTGTGTAACTGTCACTGACTTTCAGGCAGTGGAAAACTGGAGGTTTTATGTGTTCAGATACCACGTATATATACTTGCTGCCAAATAATTGAGTAAAAATAAAGGTTCTGGATCAAGATTGCCAAGGGAAGCATTCAGTGCCTGCTAAATGAGAGAATTGTTGGCTGTATTGCTGTGCAGCCACCAGTGTGTGTTATCAGCATAAGCTGAAAGGGGAGTGCCATCTCTATTCCACATACCAGATTTGTAGTGGATAGTTTCCTGCATTTCTTAACTGTTACTTTAATGCAGACAATTTGAGTGGTTCACTATCAGGACTTCGGAGCTACCTTGGACTAATGGGTAGTCATAGCGGATTGTTACTCTGTCTGGACAAGCGTAGAATGAAATCTAAACCTTGCTAGTTAGCTCCATCAATAGTGATGGATATGGAAGCAAGGGGGAAGGGAATATGGGTACCTGGGGTCCCATTTCAGGCTTTTGAGGAGATAGTCTTCATTCACAAGCCCAAACTCTTTTGCACCATTTATGCACAAGATTTATCTCATCTTTAAATTCGATTTTTCTTAACTTGCTCCTAATTTCTTGGTTCAGTTCCTGCAGCCACCACTTGGTCAGCCTGGCTCTGAGCTCTTGTGCAACTCGTCCCCTTGTTTCTTATTCTGCCTGTTTTCAGATCACAGATCCCTTCCTGGATTTCTTGTTCAGCTGGGCAGTTTGTGTCTTCTCACTGTAAACGTGCTGCCCACACAGATCCAGTGCTGTCTGTTCCTTGCCTTGCTCCACTGGACCTGTCAGTCATAGCCCTCAAGCTAATGCTTATTTTCATGTCCACTTTCACCTTCCTGTTTTCTTCCATGGGTCTTTTGGTCGTGCTCAGGTCCTCCTAGTCCACTGGATTCCTCTGATACACTAAAACTCAAAAGGCATCCTTTTTCCAGACCAGAACCTCATACATCTTTGGCAGTGTCCTCCTGTCTTCCCCCAAGCACTTCCCTGGTTTCAGTTCAAAGGAAATTTTTTTTTAGACCTATTAAAGCCCTTCAGGGGTTCACTAGTTACCAAGAACAAAGTCCCTGCTACCAGCTTCCCAAGTAGAGGAAACAGAAAGAGGTGTTACATTAAGAAATGAAACAATCAATCCAGATTCATCTGTTTCTTCTCAAGCTGAAATGACTTCAGATATTCTGTGGCAGTTGCAGGCAGAAGTTGTAAATGTATGGAGCATGTTAAAAATTCCTGGTTTGAATTGTATACACAGCTTGAACTGATGAGAGATGGCTGCTTACTAAAAAAGAGGGACTAGGAAATGTTAACTGCTAAAATATCTCTAGTTAAAAGGGGAGACTTTAATTTTAATTTTCAAGAGCTTAGTGTGGCAGAATTGAGGTGAACATACCTAGGAACCACAAAAGCCCATCCTTGATGCAAAAATTTCTCTTGTAAAATGTAATATTCCTACTCCAAGGTGTAGAAATGCTAGTGTTGCTCAAAGAAAAGCTCAACAGAATTTGAGATTTGCAAAACCAATCTACTTATGATGCCCCTCTTACTTAGAAATAGCTGAGCTTTTGACCGTATTTCTTCCCCATCTTCCCTTTCTTCCCTCTCCAAATTTGGTTTAATAAACACATGGCATGGAAAAACTTCAGCCTTGTTAGTCTTACAAAATTAGAAATCTATTTTCAATTCATTATAAAGTGAAGTCTCTGGATACAATTAAGGGTAGAACTATGCTCTCCACTGTTGTAAATATCTCTTCTGATCTTCCAAGCTAAGAACATCACAGAACAAAACCTTCTTGCATCCCAGTTTCCTGCTTTTCGTTACTGATTGCATGGATGGAGGGAGGGGCATTTGTGTATGTATACTTAGATGGACAATTTGGTCCCATGAGCTCTTAAAATTTGTAATCTTCTAAGCCAAGGTGGTTTCTTTTTTTTTTTTTTTTTTCACTGCCTAAAAATCAATTTGGAAATTCTAGGTTTATACCTTTCAGACTCTGCCTTCTATTCTGAAAGTCACATTCAAGTTCCTTGATTTATCCTTTCCCCACCGCCCGCCCCCCCACC
>NW_010267761.1:0-5200 GCF_000690775.1 Eurypyga helias
CCCCCCGACCTGCCCGCAGCCGACCCCTCCGCTTTGGGACACGCCTGCTCCTCCCAGGGCATTCGCAGACTCCCCTGTCCTTTTTCCCATCACTTCTAACTCGGGTGGTATTAATTAGCGGACAGCAGGACAGATACGCTTTAGTGCCGAGAAACGTGCATTTCTCTGCAGCTGGAATGAAAACTCCCTCTCTTGCCCCAGATTGTTTGGTTTAGCTGGTTTTTTATACTCTCATAATCTTTCAGAGTATTATTCCCCTCCCCAACTCCTATCTCATCAGATGACCGTGTCAGGGCTATGTCTTTAAGCAGCAAATTACTAACATTTCTGTCTTAGATACCTGCAATGTGGTTGGGGGGTAAAACCAGGCATAAAAGGACATTTTGCTTTCCTACCCGCATCCTCTGTCTGTTCTCAGAGGCTGGAGGCAGTGGGCAGCACCACAAGCCCAGCGCTGTCCTGTATGCTTGGGGGCAGCGCTGGTGGGCACCCACCTTCCCTCCTGCCCCGTGCCCAGATCGCTAACGGACAGGAGATACTGGGGGCAGCGACGCTGTGCTGCTCGCCAACCAAAGCAGCAATACAACGTTCAGCAGCCCCCCATAAGGAGCAACTTGGTAGATGCTTCTCCTGGAACAGAGCTCCTCCAGCTCCCTCTTAGTGCCACGCTCAGTCTTAATGCTGCAATTAAGCTCATAGTTTTCCCGTTTCGGATATTTCCAAACATCTCTGATCATCTCTCATTTTGTGCCTTGGAAATATATTGAACATGATGTGCCGACATAACCAGCCGTGACAAATTGTTGCATAGATGTGAGGAGCACATGGAATACAAAAGGATGTGAAACACCAGGAACTTGACTTCAACTTCATTTGTGTTCTAAAACTTTAGTTATAAGTTTGTCTCAGGCAGAACCATGTTCACCCTTAGGATTTGTCCCAGTGCTTTACCACACAGCAGGGATTATCTTCCTAAATGAAGAGCACCAGATTTGTTTATGTCCACCCTACATACTATGCATATGTTCTGGGTGCACACCTCACTATTAGAGTGAAATAATTAATCTGCAATACATATTTTTAGTTAACCACAGAGTATTCTGGAAAAAACATACAGCAGTTCTCACAATGCCACCCGGCACAAACCTGCCTATGGGTTGGCTTAAACTGATGAGGCTGCTCTCCTAATTAAACAGCTAAAATGGACAAAGCGGTGGGGACTGTGTGGTATGCTGAGGACAGATGTGGACTCAGCCTCCTCCTGCTCTGAGCTGGCCAGATGCAGCAGCCCCCAAGGTGCGTTGCCTCTCTGGAAATGATGCTGTGCCACTACCTGAATGGGTGAATTTGAAAGCTGCTCTCTTCAGGTGCTGGTAACTTTCCTCCTTCTGCTCACCTCAGGGAAACAAATTCAGCAGTCACAGGAAGATACCCAAAATTAATTTATGAATTCTGCAGAGATTTTAGTGCTCACAGTTTTCTAGAGCCAACAGTTAGTGTATACAGCATCAAATGTCTCTTTTTGTGCTAGAAAGACTGTTGTCAGTTGGCCAGGAATTCAGATCCTGGCACCTGTATCTACTCAGCCTTGAAAGTCTAAAATGCTAAGAGCACACCTTAGACTTGTGATGAGCAAGAAGGCTGTTTGAAGCGGCAAAAGCGACAGCACATGTTGGCTGGGTGATGGAAACCAGACCAAAAGACAAGCCATCCGTTCTGCAGGAACCATAAGCCACTAACCCGAAGAGATCCTTGCAAACTGGGACAGGAGCTCGAGAGTCAGAGACAGAGTGGGAGGAGAGAAAACAGAGAGAAGAGGGAACAGTGCAAGAAGTGTCAGTCCAAAACAACCTTCATGGCCACCCAGACTGAGAGTGGTTTTCTGCTTTCACACATGGTATGTGGGCACATGTTATTCTTATGCATTTATTTAGTGTCACCAAAACCCTTATGACTGCAGGGAACAAGAATGGGCCCAGCATGATGATATCCATTCCTGCAGGTGCAAGCGTACAGAGGATTTTACAAGAAAGATGGCAATATATGAGAACCTAAGCTCTTTCAAAGAGAGAAAATAACCAGGAAACACTGGAGAGAGTCCCAAAAGAGATGTCACTGCATTTAATGTGTATTTATGCAGCTATTTAGAGGCAAACGAGAAACAGTGATTATGTATAGAATAAAATGGAACAACAAATTGAGATTGTTTTAGCTTCCGCTCTATCTGATTAGCCAGGAAGAACAACAGACTGATATGCTCAGAACAAACAAAAATACACTAAGCCTAAATGCTCTGGTCCTTGGGGGATTCATTTTTATTTACTGCATGAAACAAAGAGGGAGAACAAAAGAGATTTGTTTCGAATCAGCTGGGAGGCTTGGCAGCCCGGGCTGAGCTGCTCCTCCCGTGCGCCTACGTGCTGCTGAAGTTAACGTGACTTCTCGGTGTGCTTCTCTCTTCCTTGTCTGAGAAGAGGTCCTCAGTTAATTGTAGCACCACCACCAGCAGCTTTGCAAGTCAGCCCTGGCGATTGGGACAGGGGAGGGGATTGTGGCATGGAAAAGGGTTGCAGCACAAGGTTTTCCTCTTCTAAACACCTTTAACAGCAGAATATTGGGTTGAAGAGCTGAACCTGGTGCCTCAGGGTCCCACGGCTCAGATGTCTGCTCAGTGCTGTGAGACACGAGCCAGATGCTGAGAGAATGAAAACCCATTACAGATACAGCCAGGCAGAATGGAAAGCAGTGATTTACGGGGACAGCCAGCGATCTTTCCAAACCCTGCGCACAGCTATCAGGAGCGGTGAATCTCCGAGAAGGCATGATCACAACACAAAATGTAATTGGGGAGACTTCCAGTCAAAAATACAATTTGCTTTCTCATGTAAAGAAGGAAGTAAATTGTGATTGGGCACAAGCTCCTCGCTAGATCTGTAACATGACATCTCAGCAACACCGAAGTCACCAACCTGTAGCTCTGCTCTCACAGAGCACTGACAGACTCACAAAAAGGGCGTGCTTGGGTCAAACAGGAGCTGCCGGATGAGCTCTTCGGAGTTGCCAGATTTCATTCATCTACCTTCAGCCCATACCATGGGATCGCAAACCACTAATGAGCGTCATTGCTCTATGCACCGGGTGATGCTATATATTACCAAGGCACTGCACTACACTGCAAGGGTAACATCCCAGATAAGCAACAGCATAGCTGGAATAACTAGTTTAGTGGTAAAGGTGAAAGCCTGGCAGTTTTTTCATGCAGCAAATACAATCCTACACCAACAAGGTCTTCCTGACTTAACAGGTAACTACCAGAGCAGTCTCAGATAAGCAACAGCACAGCTGGAATAGCAAGTTTAGTGGTAAAGGTGACAGCCTGGTAGCTTTTTCATACAGCAAATAATATCCTACACCAACAAGGTCTTCATGACTTAACAGGTAACTACCAGAGCAAGCAGTAAGACTGCATGGAACAAGTATTTTGTGTACATGCAGCCACTGGACAAGCCTTTTGTACAACTGGGGAGGTGAAGCTAAGGCTTGTTTACATCCCATTCTCTCGTAGGGCCATGCTAGTGTGGGCATGCATCAGGGTGCAATACAGTGCAGCAGCAAGAGATTCAATGAACTCATCACCACCAGCCATCAGAGCCCTGCTCCCTCCCTGCTCTGTGGGGAGATGGTGGTGCTGTGCACGAGATAGGAAGACTGAGTGTACCCCAAAAGTGGCAAAACAACTGAAATACAGCTTAATAAATGCTAGATTTTGTTCCCTCATAAAATTATAGGACACCAAATCCCACCATGCTTCCATCTATTAACCTATCCCTGTTGTCTTAAATGTTTTAATAATATTCTTTCAGTTTCTTAATGATGTTTCTTGTGGAATGAGAAAGTGAGGTTTCCCCACAAAACATGTTGTGTTATAAATATCATTACAGATGTACTTAAACAGTCAGATAAACACACTGATGCAGAACAGGAAGAACTGTTACTACTTAGAGTCAATGGTATGATTTTCAACTTGCAAAGAGATACTGTTAAAGAAAGGTCAGCAGCATAATTCTTTGTTCCTTTCCCCGAAAAGAGATGATTCATCAGAAGAAGAAAAAAAAAATCTATGGTTTCTGCAAATATACTTTAGCTAATTTCTAAATGAAGAATGGCAATAGTTTTACAAAGCCTGGTATGAAAAAGGTCATTCGTGGAAAGGAGAGCCAGTAATGCAAAACCTGAGTGAAACAAAAGCAACTTAATCGAATATGTCAGAAAGGACTATTCAGCTGTGATAATAACAAGGTTTCTACATATTATTTTTTCGCCCATTTTCACAAGCGAGTGAGGTTCACACAATCATACTCCATGTACCTCTACGTGTCTGTTCTCCCTAGGTAGCTTCTGAATCCATGGGGCTGTCTGCACCAAACTGAAAAGGGAACTGCAGTTTCAAAGGTAACTGAGATCCTCTGACTGTCAGGAAAACAGGCACTACTATCCTTGCTGGTGGAAAGGCTGCAACCAGACCTCATCCCACTCAGCCATGGAAAAGTCCACACGGGGGGAGATGTTTTCAGCACCCCAAACCCAGGAAACTCCTCAACTGAGTCTGGCCCTTCCTCACTACCAGAAAAATCAAACTATGGAGTACAAAACCATATGAAATCAACTTTTATTAGTCCCATAGCTGAAGGAACTATTCATTTAAAACATTTCTGACCAAGCTTTGTAAGGAGAAATCTTTTTACTTCTGACTTACAGATCTCCAGGCCATTGCAATAAGCTGTCAGGCTGATCATTGCTGAAAGCCAGGTCTGCAGGGGACACATCAGGAGAGGTACAGGCAGTGAAACCATGTCTATAACTCATGAATCCCAGGGAGGTGGTTTTACTCCTTGAGCTCACAGGGAAGACTGGCCCCAGGGAGAGCTACAGTTCCCATCTTCCATGAATTTGGGAACCCAGGATGCTATCACATGACTGTTCCCATGGAGCCTTCAGTAAAGCTACAAGATTGTTCTCCCCTATCCTAAAGGTGTCTGGAAGATTTTGAGCTAGATTCCTAATCTCTGTAATGGGGCAAACCATTGGTGGAGCCAAGGAAAATCCTGTCATTTACTAAGCTGGGCTCAGTGTGGTGTGTCCCTTCGAGGCTCAAGGACCCAGGCTGAGCTGAAGCATGAGGTCTTGCCCTTCACTGGGC
>NW_010267762.1:0-24464 GCF_000690775.1 Eurypyga helias
TGAAGAAAATTAACTCTACCCAGCCCAACCCAGCATATTCTCCATCCCTTATTCTGTACCATTTACATCATGCTCAGGTCTCATGCTATCCAATACATCCTCATTAAGCACACACCCCCCCCCCTTCCCATCAGCACAATATGTTACAGTTAATTTCCCCACCCCTTTGCAATCAGTATTCCAGTATACCTATTTTCCTTTGAGGTTACACTGTAGTAGTGAATATATCAAGCATTTTATAATTAGTGAAGGAGAGACAGTAATGACTAGTTGAGCAGCAGTCTGTAACGCTGGAGTCAATCAAAGCTCGTGTCATGGCCAGTCCCATAACAGTTGGCTTGGGCTGTGCATGCTTAGGAAAAAAGGAAGCTGCAGGTCCTCAGCGTGTCTGATTACCGCACTGAGGGGACTGGAATTAATTTGGCCTAAATTAGATGTCTGAGCAGCTCACCTCCCTTTGATGTCAGTGGAGCACAGAAAGCACTGGTAGGTCTTCAGTTATCTAACATATTCTACACGCCTGAAATTTACCAAGATGAGTCGTGCTCTGAAACTCGCTATTTCTTTTCCTTGGCTACAAAGAGAATCTGCCTGACTAGCTCAGGTGAAGGAGATATATATACTGCAGATAGCTAAAGCTGGACACTGTCATCTCGTGGCTGAAGAGGCAATATGTGACACCAAAGCCTGCTCCACAAAGAACTTACTGTGTTGATTATAACATTTGGGAGGTTCTTCAGGGTTTTCTGTTGGTTAGCAGTGGATGTGAACGTACAGCCACTAAAATCCTGTGTGACATGTAAAGCAGCCCTTCTTGCAAAGCAAACTGAGTTGACTAAAGCTTAATAGCTTCAGATAATATGAAAATACAAGACTCCAGGTAATGTAAACTATATTGCGTAGTGGCTTTTGGTTTCCTTTTTTTATTAATTTTCTTCTCACATTTGGCAACACGTTCATGCTGGTTTTCCATCACCTTCTATTGGCCTGGCCTTTAGTGAGCTGGAGGCTGAGGGCCCTGTGGTCTTAGATGCTGATGACAAGGATGACAGTGCATTTGAGGCTGAGTTTAAAGCATCTTTAATGTGAGTACAACTCGGGGCTCCAGCTGCTCTGCATGGGACGCCTTGTGCATGGTCTTGGGCCCTGCTTCATGACTTACCAGTCTGATTGAGAATCTGCACCCATGGATGTGCAGCAGATATCGTTGATTTGTTAAACTGATTAATTTCAATTAAAAATAAGGAGATGTTTCAACTCTACAGAAATTGTTGCTTCTTTTACTGTAGTTAACCAAATACAAGTCATGCAGGATGACAACTGCTACCAATATGTTTTCTTACTATTAAAGTTTGCTTACTAGCTTTGTTTTGCAGTCTTTAGTAATTCCTAATGAATTTGCGTTTGAGCTGATTTTTCGTATCAGGGCAGTAGAAACATGGAAGATTAGTTTCATAAGTTTTTTGAAATATTTTTTCACTAACATGGCAGGATTTCAGTAATTATCTTCCTTTTTTGAAAGGAAGATTATTACTGATCTTCATGTATTAGTTAAAAATCCCCCCATTCCCCAACCCTCTTAGCAGGTAAAGACAGAGATTATTACTTGTAGCTAGAAAATCAGCTAGCAAATCTTTCCCCCCCCCACTGGACATCACAGACCACAGAATATGTTTTGGTACCTGAAGATGCAAGTGCTATGCCCAGTGAAATTTTCAGACTTTCCATAGCAAGAAGTTAGTCAAGTGTTGGCTCTTCTATAAATCCCACTGAGTTTTTGGTAAACAAGCATTTCAGAAAAGCTGATTCTGTTCTTTGCATTTTTAGTCTCAACATCTACCCAACTCTGTCGTTGTGGTAGGAAGAGGAAAACCAGCCTTTCTGCTTTATCATATCCCAGTGAGCCTCTCAGCTTTCAGTAAAATAGTCCAGATGAATGCAACAGTATCTTTACAGCTGATAGCTACACAGTAAAAAAAAAAAAAAAAAAAAAAGGAAAAAAGAGCTTCATGGCTTCTGTTCATTAACATTTAAAGAAAAAAATAGTGAAGTTGAATGACTCGTACAAAGTTTTTAGACATTTATAAAGTTTGAATTAACTTTAAAGGTAAAGAGCTCCTACTGGAATCAAGTTTTCAGATTTCAGCACATGGTTTCTGATGCAACATATTTATTGCTTTAAAGGATTTTGATAGAGCATGATAAGTTTAGGCCTTGCTGCAATTTATAATGAAATTTTCAAATCATATGTTAAAATATGATGCAGGCATGACCTGTTTTTGTCAAAAGAAATGCTTTTTGTGTCCTCTCTGCTTTCATCATTAATGCTGTAGAGAAGAATCTGCACAAATGGATAAAAATTGTTTATGACCTCTCTAAACTGAAAGTAACTTTTGTTCATCCAGGAGACATCTGTCTTCTGATGATGATCTTTTGGTTCATAATCATGGTCCCTCCCAAGGAAGGAAAAAATTTTGCAATAAATTTTTGCAGTGCTGTATTTTCTGAAAAATAGTCTGCAGAAAGGGGTTTAGTGTCTTTATTCCTTCCCTACCTTTTTTTTACCAATAGGAAACACGTAACAATATTAATGATAATCTTACTGTGTTGCTCCTACTGGTATCTAAACTTTGTGTGTGGTTGCAGATGTCTATGTCTGGTTTTACTGTGGATTAGCACCATTCAAGTTCAGTCGAATTGCTTCTGATGGGCATGGCTGGAGATAAAAGTCACACTCTTACATTGTACTAAATTCTGTTTTGGGCAAAAATCTTGGTTATTTTTGGACTTCACTACCAAAATTAGTAGAAGTTGAAGTTCTTCTTCAGCATTCTCCTTCCCACAGTGTTCATGTTTCCTTTCTTTCTAACTCTGTCAGCTGGTTTGGCAGTTACTTTGCTTTTGTTTACCACATCAAACAGGTTGTCCACAGTCATCTGCTTTGTGTCAACCGATAAGTCTTCCAAAAAGAGAAAAAAACATGGTGCCGGTAAAACGAAAAAAGACAATATTGGCCAAATTCTGTTCTCTCTCACAATGCTCTGTGTCCAGAAAAGATGTCTGAAGTCAATGGAGTTGCTCTGATTTACGCCAGGCTAATTAGGAGCAGACTTTGGGTTTTGAGAGGGGAAAAGTTGACCGTAAAGGCTAAGGGCAACCAACAAGAAAACTTGCAGGCCTCTTTCATCCATTTGGCAACCTTCTTCCAAACTAAATGTATTGCTTTTTTGCCTGTGGTTCAAAACCAATAAAGACCCAAATCTGCTTTGTGTTAAAATAGTTTTCATGGAGAGTGAAACCCAGGCTAATGTGCCTGTTACTAAATAAAGAAAGAAAGAAAGAAAGGAATTGATAATGACTACTAAGTGAGAAAGGCTGAAGGGTACTTTAAGCTTATGTAGCTGCTGCAGTGTACTGTAAAATGTCAGTCCTGGTAATCAGCAAGTTTGCTTTGCTCAAACCTTCTTCCTTTTTGATGATGCACCAAAAAAAATTGGGATGAACTTTAGTCCTCTTAACATGACATTTTAAATGCTTTGCTGAGGGCACCTCATGTTTCTGCCCTGGTCCAAATTGAGTGCTCTCAGTCTGTGGTCTAGCATGCTGTTTATGTCTACTGTTAAGCAGTAGACTTTTAAACAAATTTTTCCATGTTTGGGTGGTTTTTTTTCCAACCACACAATGGATAGAATTGGGAAAAAATGTAAGGAGTGGCATGGAGCTTGCACTAGATTGATGTGGTTATTGTATGCAGTGATTTCTGGCTGTATAAGCATGAAAAAACCCAAATTGCTGTCCATCTATCTTTCAGTCTCATTGTATCTGGCTTTGAGGGAGTAGAAGGCAGGTAGTTTGGAAGTTCTCAGTGCTGCCTTGAGCACTGAGCAGGTGCTTTGCCAAGAGCCCTCATTATAACAACCACAAACAAGTACTTCTCCCACTTTTTGAAGTTAATGTGTTTCACATGCAGGTTGGAGAAGTTCATGGAGAACTGTCTCCCGTGGGAGGGACCCCACGTTGGAGCAGGGGCACAGTGTGAGGAGCCCTCCCCCTGAGGGGGAAGGAGCAGCAGAGACAATGATGGGCTGACCACAGCCCCCCCTCCCCCCATTCCTAGTCCCTTTTTGCTGCTGTGGGAGAGGAAGTAGAGAAACTGGAAGCAAAGCTGAGCCTAGGAAGAAGGGAGGGGTGGGGGGAAGGTTTTTAAGATTTAGTTTTTATCTCTTGTTATCCTAGTTTGATTTGGTTGCTAATAAATTAAACTAATTTCCCCGAGTCTGTTTTGCTTGTGATGGTAATGGGTGAGTGACCCCTCCCTGTCCTTGTCTCGACCCATGAGCCTTTCATTACATCTTCTCTCCCCTGCCCAGCTGAGGAGGGCAGCGACAGAGCAGCTTTGGTCAGCGCCTGGCCTTCAGCCGGGGTCACTCCACCACAGAAACCTGACAAGCAGGAGAGCTGACTGCCATCTTAACAACCCCTCAGAGCAGAGCCTGCATCCTAATCGGTGACTGAAGCCGGATTTAGCAAGCTATCTGGTTTAGACTGAGGGGCTGAAAAGCTGTGAGTAAGACCAACTGTTCAGGTTCACCTGAGGCTTCCAGATTTTTCATTCTGAAGAAGCTTGGCCTTCAGCAGAACTGTATTGATAAGGAAAAAACAGTAGAGGACCAAACAGGGGAATAATGTACCTATGAACTCTGCTTTAGTTAGGGTCCTGCCTGGAAGGCTGTCAGGACTCTTCCTCTGGGAAAAGAAGAGCACAGAGAATTCCAAAGTTCCCTGCAAATTCCTGGGCTAGCTGAACATAGCACCACTGCATGGTACACACTGAGCTCAAGGGCTTTCACACCCTTTACAATTGTAGAAGAAAATTGGAAAAATATTTTCTAAATAAAGCAAGCTGTGCTGAGAAGTCATAAGGACCTGTTTGTTAGAAAATAGCTGTTTCTGATGCTTGGGGATGGCCGAGATGCACGAAGAGATCGTGACGCTAATTTGGTTTTACCAGAAAACAATGAACACAGCTGAGCCTCTGATGCTAAGCATTTTTTCTGCTTAGCTTCAGATTCCCGTCGAGTTTCCAACCAACGGCACAGACCTTATTTTGGCTATTATGCCACATTAACTGATTATTCAAATTGCTTCATGTAGAGCCAGGCCTGCAGGGGTGGTTTGTCCAAAACACAGCTGAGACTTCTTTTTCTTTTATTATGATTTTCTATGTTTTCAGACATCCTAAACCATAACTAATCTTTGATTTTCTCTAGCATTTACTATGGCAAAATTCTAGTTTTTGTCATGATGTTTCAAGTTCTGGTGACTTTCCACTACACTATATGAAAAGTTTTGATTATGTAAATACTTATGGCTATAAATTAAACTGCTGGTTACAGTGGTGGGTGTGGTTTATTTTATTTAGGATGGATACACATTCCACGTTTCTTAGAGTTGCTGTCTGTGGCGAATAAGATGAATGGTATGATAGGTATGAAACAGCAGAGTGGGGAGACTCGACAGCAGCTTTTAATGCCGGACTCAGGCTGTGATATGGATTACTAAAGGCCTAGAAAAGAAATTAATTTATTTTTATTGCTTTAATGGAAGGAAACACAAATGTGTTTTTTTCCTAGACATCTCTCTTTGGTTACTGGTTTTGGATATTTCAAACAACTGAGGCACAATTCTAAACAAAGCAAACATCTCCAGAGTAAATAATCAGCCACATATCTGCAGATATGCTAAGGATCCCTTTAATACATATACATATGTTGTCTGAGCTACCTGGCATTGTTGGTGGCTTTGAAATAGAGTGGCATATGATCAGTTACGGGCGAGATGTTAATTTTTTTCCCAATTTGGTTGGTATGGACAAAAATGGAAATGGGTTGTAAAAGTAGTGTTTTTAGAAAGGAAATTTATCGATGAAATTAGATTGGTACGGTCACGTCTATTCATAACATCGGACCTTTATTAGTCATTGAAAACAACAACATACAAAATCTGATCTGTTAAGGTGCTGCTATTTTAATTTTGGGACAAGAACACATTTATTTCTCTCATGCAGGTAGCATTATTTGAAGCATAAAGTCAAGCAGATGTGAAAGGAGGTGAATAAAAATGTGCAATTAGTGATCTTACTCTTTGTAAGAATATCTTGAAAGCACCAGTAAGCAATGAAGTGGAAGAGACATGAGATGGGTTAAGAAAAGTTTTATTGCAAACTTGTACCAGAAGCAAAAGAAGCCATTTATGTATAGAGAGGGATTGGCCTATTAAAGCATGGGTAATAATACGAAAAGGTTATAGCTTGACGACTGTCTCATGTACCGGTCCTATTACTGTCTCAGTTTGATACCAACACTTTTTATCTGAATTAAAGTACCTTTGTGTAAATGTCAAGTTTTGTAGTAGTGATGCTGTTTGTGGCTCTTTCTGAAAGGAAATGTTTTATTCGTTGGTGTACATGCAGAGTCCAGTTGACAGCACCGGACTGCTTTAAAAGCAGTGGTACATTTTCCGTTTCAGTTGCAGCAGGAGTAAACAAAGCCCTGAGACTTAAATGATGTTATAGTTGCAGGGTGAATGAAAGCAAAGCATGTCTTAGCCTTGTGGGTTTTGGTTTGGTTTTGTCTTTTTTCCCCCGATGTATATTTTGCTTTGGTGACCTACCTGAGAAAATGGAAAGCCAAACTAGTATTTGAATACATTTCTCCAATGGCTCATGGTAGTGTCTGATGCACTGGCCTATACAGGCCTTAGAGGATTCACCTCCACACTATGTTCCATAAACGTGACTCTCTGAGGCCGGGGAAGTTTTTTACACATGTGATGCGATGGGAAGAAAAAAAGACAGGAGTTTGGCAGTATGCCATTTCCAGATCCCTCCCTTTGAAGTGAGGGGCAATAACTGTGACCTTCAAGTGTCAACCAATACGCAGTTCCAAGATCTGAAAACATCATTTCTTCTCTCTTTTTGTACATGTTTCAGTATTTATTGCTCCTAAAGTCTCTCTACATCATGATTCTGTTTCTTTAGCTCTTCTGCTCATGCAGATGTAAAAACAGCAATGCTGTTTTGTGATCAGAGTTGGGCCTCTTGAAGTCTTTGATCAGCCTTGCCAGTATCTTCAGCAAGATGCTGCTGTCTTGCTCTGCATAGATGTGCCTTGTATAAACCAACTGCAGCAATGAAACCAGTGTGGAGGCATTACCTTGGTATTATTTAGGAGAGAAAAGTTGTTACTGGTAATATTTTAGGGATAAGAAAATAACAGTAACGTGAAGAACAGCATAATATTAATATATAGAGAACACATTTTATTTGTCATTTCCTCAACTTTTTTCTGATCAGTTTTCTTTATCTAGGGCAGAAATACCAGGAGAATTTTCCTTTTGACCTTTGTAATTATGCATCCTAGTTTCCCTTCTGTGCAGAAGTCCAGATTTTGAGGCTTTGCAAGCAAGTTTCTATCCTTATAATTTCATATATTGTCATTTTTGCATAACTGCACAAACTTCAGTGGTCTATCACACATATCAGTGGAAGGGAAATGGGCAGGGGGACTGGTAGGTGGTTTAATTAGTTTTGGTTTTGATTGAAGAAGGTATATTGCCAAATCTTCATACAGAGTAATAGATGATAAATTTAAATTATTACCACTTTCAGCTTTCACATCAAAGAGTAGTTGCATCTGTTCTGGAAGCAAGGATAGAAGAAAGGAAGAAGCAGCAGAAATGTACCACAGCATTCGTTTGTTTTACAAGGACTTAGGCCTTTGGTTGTGAATTGTGCTGTCTAAACTATGATAGTCAAATTTCACTCATAAATTGAGGACAATGGCAAGCGATTGCAAAAGAAAATAAAATTACATCCACTGTGACTTATAAAGATCCCTCCTTGATGGAATATTTTTAATTTTCTATTTGTTCACCTGTGAAGGGTTCAGAGAAGCAGCTTCCCAAGTGCTGTGCAAGAGGTAAAGCAGGTCAGAGGTTTGAAGGGGAGTGGGGAACAAACTTGAAAGAAAACTTTGAGATCAAGCGTAGTTTTCAATTTAGAATAATACTGTGGAGTGGCTAATGATGATCTTGCTTCGCTGAATGTGGCCTGGAGTCCTAGTCAGGAGCTGCTGCTCTGAAAGGCAGTGAAAGTTTAAATGAAAGTAATTTAACGAAGCTAAACTGAAAAGCACCTGACTTAATCACAAAGACAAAGAGAGAGAGAGAGAGTACATTCTTCATCAGTAATTAATTGCACATATGGTGATTTTCAGAGAGTGTGGGAATCATGATCAATAGCTTTACACTTCCCTGGTCCTTTCTTTTCTGGGTTGCTTTGTAACTCCAAGATCTCTTTTTTTCTCTGAAGTCCAGTGTTCACTTTTCTTGGGAATTTCTATGTAATTCTGTGGGTGGTCACAAAAGGCTCAGACGTACACTTAAAGCCTTGTCTAATAGCCTGCAAAATTAAGAAGGAAATATTTAGTAAGGCTTTAGTAAAGGTTAAATAAGACCTACACAAATTGCACTCATACACCAAAAGGGAGATATTTTAATGTGCTGTTATCTCATGAATTAACCTTTATGTGCTTTGTATGAGCACACCAAAATGTTGGTAGCCTAACTATGGCAAGATCATCCTTTTGTCCTATTGTTTTGTATTCAAACATCAGTGGTCAAATTCTTCCTGAATTAAAATTATTTAAAGCATATCTTACACTTTAAAAATTTCCTTTGATACCAAGCAGAGCAGAATGTGTTTCTGTGCTCATGCTTATTTTCTGGCTTTGTTGTTTGTTTTGTTTTTTCCTTTAGCACGGCCTTTGATTTTTCTATTGCTGTATCTTGATGGGGGTGGTGTGGGGGAAGGAGTTTGGAGAGAGGGGAGTCAGAAACTTGTGTTTCTGGGCTACAAGCTAAAAAAAAAGAAAGCCTGAGTTTCTTCTACCTGCATTCATCAAAGCCGTGAAGGGAAGAGTCTGGGGGAGCCTGAAGGTGACAGCAGCTCGATCAACTTGTGCCCATTGTTCAGCTCTAGGCACCAGTAAGATGGAGAGCATTTTTTGATGCTTGTTATTGAGGGGTGAGAGTCAGTGTCTTCAGAGTGGTGCTTTAATTTTTAAATCATCTAGGTGTGGGTAGGTTAGGTTTGTGTTAGGTATGATGCCTAGCATTTGCAGGCTTCACCGCTCCCTTCGGCTTAACTTAGAGATGAGCCACTTGATTATCATTTCCTTTCATCAATGTGTGTGACTGCCTCTGCAACTTCAACTACCTATTTAATATCAACAGGACAGGTTTGATTGGTGCTCTCTTTATTTCTTTTTAATTTATTTTAAAAAGCAGAAAGGTTAATCCATTAGTCCGACAGCCTTTGTCTAGATTCCGATCTGATGCCCTAGTTATTCTCTATCCACAAAAGGCACTTTCATAGTCTTTTTAAACACGCACATATTTTAAGGGGCTATAAATACTTTTACGTCAAACTTCGGCTGAAACAGCTGAGCAAAAGCTGCATGTTCATTGCCATGACTGGTGTTATACTTTATAAAGATTTGTAGGGGTTTTGGTTTGTGTTTGTTTGTTTGGTGGGGGTGTTAGCCTGTAGCAGTAATCCATTTTAAAGATGAAAATAAACACAGTGATTGTTTTGAAATTTATGTTCACTGCTATAAAGCTTTTGTTTAAACACTTTTGATCTGGGACTGTTATCACAGAACTGAAGTAACCCAGCAATAGCCTTAAGGTTAGCTGAATATATCTGATCCTTCAGCATGAGCTGAAGCCTTTCCTCCCTGCCTCAGGATGAATATTTGCCTTTTGTTGAACAGGATAGGTTCCTCTGTGCTACTGAAAAACAATGCTGGCTTTTGCAACCTCATTTAATTGAAAACCTCCCTATGAATCATTTTTCTTTATTTAATTCTACTATTGCATTAACACCAAGTTTGCCTCTGTGTGTGGGAGAGAAAATGAGCTTATCCACATCTTCTCTTCTCCATTGCACACAGAAATGAACACAGAACCCTGAAGGGCCCAGATGAAATCACAAACCTGGTGTTATGTTTGAGCATCCGTCTGCCTGATGTTCTTAGCTTTACGAGAATGTCATCTGTGTCTAGTTGGTGTTTTGCTGTTTTAATAAATAGTCAAGTGGAAATTGTCCTTTTCTACCTTTTGGGAAAGATTTAGCTAGCAGGTACAACCTGTCTTCATGGACAGAGTGTCTGTTCCCTAACACTACTGAGAAATGACTGCCACTATTACTGTGGTTGAAAGACCAGCATGTTTGATTCCTGCCTGTGGGCTTTGCCCTCTCCCCTCATCTGAATCTGATCCATTTTCTGGGGATAGTCCAGGGGTCTGAAACAGTGAGTTTAATTGCTGAAAGAAGACTTTCCAAGCATTGAACCACTCTCCTAAGCACGCACTTATTTCCACCGTGCGGATTTCCCTCAATGAACTTGGCTCCCCCAGGTTGGGGAGGGTGCCCACCTCCACATACAACACTGGTCACCTCTGCAGCTGACACAAGCAGAGCCGGCTCCTTCCTCTGGATTTTCCAGCCCATTGCCATGTACCTGTGGTCCTCCTAGAGTTAATAATAGCAGAGAGGGAGAGATCTTTCCAATCAGCGTCTTCTAAGCTTTTGATCTGGAAGTCAAGGAGATTTGAGGAAAGAGTCTTTGGCCCAACAGGACAACCAGCTGGCTGGTATCTCTAAAATTAATCCCCCAGTTAAAGTATCATGATGTGCCCACAGAGCCACTTTGCCATTACTAGACAGCTGGAGGGAAGCAAAGACATCAGTTAACTTGCAGCCTGTGTCATAAGAAAAGCCGAGTCGGGTGAGTATAGAGATCCTCTTTTTGGGTCAGGAGTAAACAAGTCCTTTTCATGAGTCTGTCCATCTCAAATCTCTGCATCTGACTCTGGTGGAGCAGTCACTGCTGTCAGTTATCAGCAGCCTTGGGAATGCCAGTCCATCAAGCCAGTTGCTCTAATAGGTGTGTAAGACCTGCCTGGTGTACTCCCTGAGCTCTGAGCAGATAGGGTACGTGTAAGATTTACCTCTGCTCACTTCAAGCTCATCCTGTTAGTTCAGTTTTGTCTTCTATTATCCATAGTTTTCATGTATTTGTAATAATCAATAAGAGATTGTCCCCAGAGAAAATATTCAGCTTGGAAACAGAATCCATTACAGATTATAACAAAAAAAAAAAAAAAAAAGTGTGCCACACTGGGTTACTGTACATGAACAGTTCTTTTGAAATACGATATTCTCAAATAATATACAAATTAAAGGGCAGTTACTCTGGATATGCTTCTTTAGAGTACAGCAAGTCATAACATCTGAGAAGCAGGCTCTTGACTTTTTGCTTCCTGAAATGAAATTGCAGATAAACATCATGGTAGACAGGAGAATTTCCTTTGTGTGACATTATTAATAGTTCACGACCCACCACGAAGTAGGACAGGGGCTAAACATTCCCTTCAGCTCCGTGTAGGTCATATCATCTCCTGCTCTAAGTTCTGTTTCTCGCCATAGGCAGAACTATGTCTGTAGGCTGAAACAAAAACTTTACAGGTTCCAAACTGATCTTTATGTGATAATGGTTTTCAGTTCAGTAACTGACATCAAGATGAAATCCATTTTTTGTTTCATAACAAGGTGTGTTCAGCACCTGGATGTGTTGTGCAGCTTACCTGAAGGAATCATGTATGTAAAAAGCTCAGGTCCTTTACGCACAGCTATCTTATGTGTGTTCTGAAGAGCTGTTTCTATTTTAATCATGTTTTTAAGTAAATGCTCGTGCTTGTGGGAAATATGACATGGATGGCTCTGGAAATTCAGGTATCACAGTTTCCATTTCCTGGTTTGTTTTTCAGCAGCTAACCTGAGCTTATATGGATATTTCTGTTGTAATTCTAAAAGCTGCTTAGTTTTCAGGATTTTTTTTTTGCAGAGAACTAGTCCCTCCAGGGTAAGGCGCACTAATTTTTTTGAGCTACTGGTCCTAATTTTATTAAGGCTATTATATGTAGGCTTAATTCAGGGTGTTTTCTTATTTAGAATTAAGCTAGTTGTACGGGAATCAGATTTTCCCAATAATGGAATAGAATGATGACTTGCAAAGCAGTAAGAAACCCAGACAACTGTATTTTAATTGATTACTGCTCACCTGTTGTATTTAATATGTGATTCACTTGAGAGTTGTACACTTTGTACACAGAACCTCAGCATTTTCAAAAAAGGGTGCCTAAAATTAGAACAATATGCTCTTACTTAGTTCTAAACTTTGTCTGGCTCTAGGGAAATAGGCTGTAGGGTAAAAGTAGTTTTGGGCTGCTAGATACCAATTAAATATCTTATTCTGATAAATACTGATTGTAAAAACTTGGTGGGGAAGGGAATAGCTTTCACTTTTGGTAAATAAAAGACTTGGTATCAAGACTTCAGACATTACGTTCAGAGTTATAAATGCAAGATGTAAGGACAGAGTGATGAGATCTCAAGGAAAATATCTGGGATGTGTCGCTCACCTGGAAAATGTTAGTTTAGGGGCCTGATGATTCTGTGTTACAAAGCAATCCTTAACCATGAGCTAACCTTCTCGGTTCTGGATGCTTTTTTCTTCTCACCTTCTATTTCCATTCAGTGCAAATACAACTCCAGTGCTTCCCAGTTCAACCCACACTTTATAAACTCCTGTCCTTACTATTATGCACTTGTGTGAACCAATAAATTCTCAAAGAACCCTTTCAAATTTATGAGATCCACCATATCCTATGAGTATTCCGGTTACGATTTTGGGCATTTTGAGACAGTTGAGAAGAGCAAGGAATTTTATGTCACCCATCTGAAGCTTAAAACATAGTAAAACAAGGCTGTTCTTGTTCATATTAGCAATAGCCATTCTATCAGCATAGGATGTATCGTACTCTTACCAGAGCGCTGTAATTCACAGAGCTTCATGAGTTGTTTCCCAAAAGTGATTGCTGTAGGACTGGCAGATGCAGACATTTGCCCTTCACAGGAGACAATAGCAAAGCTAGTACTGAGCTGCTCCCTAAAGAGAAGGGATGAGTGCTTCCTGGTCAACTCCTTTTTTCGTTGGGGGATGGGGAGTGTGTTCAGTATACCAATGTATACATGTGTGGAAGTCAAGAGGTGTTGTCTCTGTAGGGGAGATGTATGTTTGTGGAGAACACAAGGAGATGGAGAGGTGACAACTGAGTTGGTTATGTCACTATGATACTTTAGGAATGGCTGAAAGTGTTTACCTTATAGATGTTTGCCAGAATACTGGAAAAGTTCCAGGTGCTTCCATTTTCTTGATTATTCTATAACAAAATCCATACAAATGCAACACATTTTGGATTCACATTTTGCGTTGCACTCAATGAGTTCATGATCTCACATTGTAAGTATTCATTATTCTTATGACATGGAAACTAATTCTAAATGAAAAAAAAAATGCATGGTGCATCTCTTCAGAATTAGAGAAAAGAAAACCATTTTTCAGGAAAATGCAAGGAATATGAGTGTCTTACAAATGGTATTACTATTTGTATGCTTTACTTTTTACACAGAACATAACTTAATGGTGTTCATCATTAAATCAAGGGCAGCACTGGATCAACTGCAAATGCAAAAGAAGTCCAAAACCAGACTATTTACTACATCTTCCACAACTCTGTAGTTTTAGGGAGGAAAGGCATAAATGGGAGAGAAAGGAGGCAGGCAATGTAACACTTTTTGTTTTGTTTAATATGGTTTTCTTTTTTACTTACATGGTTTGTAGGTTATGGAGGCTTTATGCATGACTTACAACTCTCCTCTGCCAGAATTAGACCCTACTAATGACTCTACTGAAATAATTCATGTGCTGGCATCCAATAACTTAAATATTGCTACTTGCAAATAGTCCTGAACTGGTTTGGTCTCTCTGTTACTTCTGACTTGGTGGTTCACCCTGTTCTGTTTTCCAGTTGAGCTATCGGATACTTAACAGGAATGCTGTACTTATGTTAATTTAGAGAGTGTGATGCCCGGTGCCAGCTGTCCCATGCCAGCACAGCCACATACTGTCCTTTAAGCCAGACAGACACAGCTTAGTGAGTAACGAGTTGAATGTTGTAGTGTCATGAGTGTTTTCCTTTAACAGCTCTGCAGGTAGGGCAGCAGCAAGTAGAATGCCAAGCTCCAGGAAAAACATGGCATCTTTGGGGCCTTAGAAATCAAGAGTAAAAAAAAACTAAGGGAGAGGATAAAGTTTTTGTACTCGTAGCTGTCCTTTTACCAACACACACTTAGCAGGAAGTTTTAAGTGGCTATTTTTCTAGTGTTATAACTATCGCCCTCTCAGTGTTTTCATTCCATTTCTAACTTCATTGCATTTCTTTTTCTGGGGACTCACACTGTTTTCTCTTCCACCTTCTCTCTTTTCATCCCACTGCATGCCTCTTTCCTTGGTCTGACCTCAGAGAGGAGGAAGAGTATGAAGAGGAGGAAGAAGAACAGCCAGTCACAGAGCCCAATACTGAGGATGAGGGGGAGGAAGAGGCCAGTAGGGAGGTCAAAGCCAGGTACCGGGATTCGGCGTTGTTCCTCCACCTTCTCCTCAGCCTTTGGCATGAATTCATCAGCACACTGTGCAGCAGCATTTGCCTTTTTGCTGGCTTTCCTAGGTCACCTGTTAAAACCACCCCCCAAGGAAACCGTTCTACATTTAAGAGCTTTGTGGGGTGTGTGTGCGCACACAAGTTAATGGAAACACTTTTGATTATGTAGGCTCGATGCACTAAGAACTGCCTGTCCTCGCTGCCTTTGTACGAAATGAGTAACACTCACGAGTCTTAAAAGATTTAGCAGAAAGCATGACTTCTAAGCATGGCTTAGGTTTATCTTTTTAGTTAAGACAATGGTGAAAAGTTGCGTTGCTTCACTGAGTTAGGCTGTTGCTTGGCTTCTCAGGTTTTCATCTGTATTTTCATGATAAACCTTTATTAGCAATATCTGTCCCTATGAAGAAGATGACATTTTTTGAATGCTGCCTATGATTTCTGTCAATTTTGTTCATGTTTTAATAGGAAAGAACTACTTGGAGACAAAGCTGATAGATATATATAATTTTATATGTACCTGCCCATCTGTGTATATATGGATATAAACAAACCACTTATCACAACAATATTCTCATATAAAATTTTCCACTTATTTCTCAGGGATATATGGATTTAGCATCTGGCAACTTTATCCTAATAAATGGGAAGAAAGAAAGTATGTTCTTTCTTCCAGACAGCTATTTGATTTAGGTTAAATTGTTTGGCTTTGCAACTCGGCAAATGAGATTGGAGTTCTTTTTTTTTTTTTAAATAAACCACATTCATGCAGACGCTGTACAGCACGGAAGGAAGAAAAGGAACTGTTTAATATGTGAATTCCAAAGAAAATACTGTACTGTTGTTATTAATATCTTCCAGTCTGCAAATCTTGCCAGTGGCTGCTTGAAATTTCAAAATTAAGTGATAATTTCCTCAAATCTATTTCTTAAAAGTTAAAGCTAAGAAACAGGTTATTAGTAGATCACATGAATATACTAAAGCACCATTTAAAAAAATGAGGAAGAGCCATGTGGAGGGCGTGATGTGCTTTTAGGTCATCAGCCTTTTAAAATAATAGTCATTTGAGATAACTGGGTGATAGTCCTATGGTTTTTCTAAATACCCCCTTTCACAGCCCCTGAAGCATAGCAAATGTGTTCTGTACCCTGGCCATTCGTGTTAGGTGCTGTCAGGACAGGTAGGAGTAGTAGCCTGGCTTCAGTGACCCCTGTCATGCACAGCTAGTTCAGTAGATGAAGGTTGGCAGATTGCCCACTGTGCTTCTGTTGCATGAACAATTACCTGGTATATACCTGATTATTAATTTCGTGGTATCCTAACATATATAACATGTTTTTGTTGCGTCCTCTGTGCCAAACCCATGCTTCTCAGGGAAGGGCCATGCCTGGTATGACTGTAGGTGGATTGCAGAGATGGTCTCAGGAGAATGAAATCGGCCACCTGCCAAGTGATCCAGCCCAAAGCCCAGGCACAGTGTTTATGCTGGAGATGGTGGTGAAAAACAGATATCCCGGAGTGCAGATCCCATTGCTTTTCACCTGCCTTGCTGCTTCCATCACTCACCAACACCTGCCTTCACTAGAGCAAAGCAGATGTCTTTTCTGTCGCACTCGGGGCAACTCTGAAAGTTGCTAACAGCAACATGGGATGCTTACATTCAGAGAAATTAGTGCCTTCCTATCTAGACAAATTACCTGGTAAGGAATTGCTTTTGACATAATTCTCGACCTTAATTTTGACAGAACAGTGCTGATCGAGGGTTTTTTAAATTTTATTTTCATCTTTGGTGGATGAACATTTTTAATAAAAATATCAGATCACCAGAAAGGATGAAATTCAGGTATCTGGCCTTCAAGAGACAGTCATGCAGGTTATATCTTGTAGCATCTATACCATGTGGACAATGTCATCCAGCCTGTTGAGATTGCTTTGTGCTGCTCTGAGCGTGCTTATAACCTAACTTGGAATACTTGGAAATTGTTCAGAAAATGATTGTGAAAAGGTTCATGAAAATTAGCTATGAAGCCTGTGGGCTTTCCTGGGAAGCTGAGTCACTTCCATTCAACCCCCAGAAGAATCCCACTGGGATACAAAGACATGTTTAAAAAAAGAAAGATATTATTATTGTCTACTTTTGGGAAGTTTTGGTTTGTCTGACTCTCCTAGACTTTATTCTTTTTCCTCCAGGAGATATGATCTATTGATCTCTCTTTTCCCTGTTTTTCCCTCCTCCCTTCCCTTTCTCACAATGTTTTCCTCCTGCAGTGAGGTCCCAGGTGCATGGGAGGCTGAGAATGAAAACTTTTCACGTTGCTCTGATTCTTCAGTCATCTCCAGTGCCATTTCTCCAGCTGAACGGCCTCTCTCCTGCTCTAGAGCAAAGAGCTCTCCCAGCAGCTCCTCTTCTGTGCCTGACTCATCTGTCTCTCATCATAATTCTGTCCTTTCATCACCATCTTCACCTGCGGCAACATTGATAAGCTCTTCCCAAAATTCATCAGCATCCATTACTCCAAAGGCGTCTCCAACGGTGGAGAAATTACCTTATATACCACATTCTCCTTTTCATCTCTTCTCATATGACTTTGAAGAGTCTCCAGCATCTATGAAAGAAAAGGAAGCAGAGATGATGAGGGAAAACAGGTAGATTTTATACAGCTGACATTATTGTTTAGATAAATGCATAAAACGTTTTGAGAGTTTTATAGTGGTAATAATGCACTCACTGTGTGGTATTATTTCCAGAACTTACTGTATTAGGTTTAGTCCTGTAAGCCTGTCTTTTGATTTGATTGATATTCTCTCCTTACCTTTGTTGTCTTCATTTCATATTACTTGTTTTCCAGGTCTATAGTTATAGTAGGTATCCTGACTTCCTCTATACATCAGTAGATAACCTGTGATTTGGGAGGTCACAGAAAAGAGCACCATTGTGCTCTCATATGCTGCAATGTAATTTGCAGACATGATTTCATGAAAATCGAGCACTTCTGATATAAAACTAAGAGAGATCAGATCAGCCCCTGGAACTCGGGTGAAATCCTGGCTTTAAACACTGAACTGCTGAATCTCAAAATTGCTCTTCGATTACAGTGCATATCCCTCTCATGCAATTTCAAATCATGCTTGGAATAAGAGAATAAGAGAAGTAGATTAAACCGTATGAAGAAAATAGAGCACTCAAAATAGACAGTTTTACCTCCACATCTGGTTGGTTCAGGTGCTCCTCATGTAATTCTCTTAGATTTTAATTTTCTATTTTAATTTCCCCATCCCACCCATTTAAAACCAAAAAGGAAATGCTTCGTCTCAATCTGTTTCCAAGTAAAATAGGTTGACAGTAGGTAGCACTAAAAACAGTGCTAGGGAATCACCTTGAAATGAAGTTGATAGTTTTGAGCTGCCTTTCCCAATGGTCAGTGTTGTTTGAATTAGGTGCTGAAAATGTACACATATACTGTGAGCATATTTGTTTCTTCCTTTCTCCAGCAGTCCTTCTGAATTTCTGCATGTGAACAAATATTTTTAATCCTTTGATCCTTCTAATTTTTGTCTTTCTCTTCTAATAGGTGGGTGGGTCTTCTTGCTTTTTTGTTTCACTGAAAAGCCTGTAAACCCAAGTAGCTGCTGACAAGGGACTTAGGTCACGTCTTTCCTCACCTGTGGCTCGAACACTGATATTCCTCTAAATTTACGTTTTCCTGCATAGGTGCAATTTTCCTATAGGCCTCTCCCACTTACTTGTTGCTTTAGTTGCTGCTGTTAAGAGTTATATTTTTAAGAGAGTAGATTCCTAAATGTCTCCTGTTCTTGCAACATTTAGTTTTTCTGAAGTGATTTTTCCCTCTGACCATCCTTGTACTTCTAGTTACCACACAGGGGCATGGGCATGGCGTGGGAGAGGGTGGTGCTGGGTTTATTTGGAGAAAAATGAGGGCAAAGCTTGCACAATTTGGGCAGTAGTATGTTCATAGAAGAGGTATATGTTTGGGATTTCTTCAGAGTGAAGGCTTCTGGGACACGGCTGTTGCATTTCTATTGGTATATGAGACAAGCAGGGACAATGGATTTTGTACAGGGTACAGACCTACCCTGGTGTACGAGTTTTGCCCTGCTGCTCTTCCAGCACCTCTGTCTCCCTCTAGATTTGATATATAGGGATGCTGTGACCAGGCTAGTCCTTATGAATTTGATTTTGTTAATACTTGTAGGTCTGAGTCCATAGAATGAGTGTTCTGTCCATTTTAGTAAGAGTTCTCTGTGGACTAATTGAAATTCCTTGGTCTGAAAAAGGATTCTACACTGTGTCAGCTTTTCCATGCGGCAAAGGGGAAGAGAAGCAGATGTAATGGTTGATAAGAAGGTCTCTTTTCAGTTGACTGAAATGGAGGTGGAAGTTTCTGTCAGTGTCAGGAACCTACTGGAGGAGTTCTGTGCTGCTCCCAGGACAATGGAGTTTGCTCAACCCTCACTGAGTGTGAGCACAAGCAGACCTTTTTCTGCGCTGAGCCTGCCAGAGAGAAGACCCATGCCAGGTCTGTGCTACCAGGGAAGCGCCGCACTGCCCAGCCACACAGTCCTCCATCGGGCCACATTCTCCAGTTTCTAGTTAGCTTTCTTCTAGAGCAGGGATGCCAGAAAGGCAGTTACATCCCATTCTGCAAAATTCCCTTTGTAGCTCAGAAACGGGCATGTTAGCATTTTTTTCCACAATTATTCCCTTTGTTCCTGGGCAGTCAGCATGGTGTCTCAAAAATAGATGGTGGTGGTGCGGTGTTTTCTAAAACATAAACATGGAATTGTTTCCAAAGGGGGAAGTAGAGGACGTGTTCTTTCAAACATAATCCCTTCCATTATAAAAACTCCTAACTGAATTTTATTCTGATTTTAACATGGGCCTTGCCAGGCAGCAATGCTTTGACATCCGAAGGAATGAAGCTTGAAAGTCCCGATGAAATTTTGCATGTGTGTGTTCAACGGAGCTGAAGCAAACCAAACAGCCTTTACAAATAAAATTGCCTAGTGAAATTACCGAGTGCCGATGTGTGTTGGAGAAGCAGCAGCAGAGAAAAGATATGGTGAAAGAGGATATAATATATCATATGAATTATAACAAGGAAAACAGTGTTACCCTTTTTCCTGAAGTGAATATTGTCATTTGCATGAGTTGGCCTTGCAGAGTACTTCACCTGCAGAGCATGTGGGAAAATAGCATTATCTGTTAACAGAAATCTTAACATTTTTCCAAATCAAGAATCACTCATGTTAACATTTTTCCAAATTGTGAATCTGTCCTTGACATGCTGTTTAAGTACAATGGTTGAAAGGCACAGCAAAGCAACCCAACTGCCTCTTCTGTTCAGTACAAGAGACAGGATGAAAACACCGATACAAGGGACTCTGGGGAGGTGGCTGTTCCAGAAGTCCTGGAAACAATTTCTCTTTGATCAGCAAGCTCACATTGAAGTCAAGCAGGTTTTTGGGTTTTTTTTAATGCAGGGAATGGCTGGCAGAAATTCCTAAAGCCGTGCTTCGGGAGACAGGTCTCTCTAACCACGGTGATGATTTTTTACAGGCACTGTAAGAAATGGCACATAAGCTATGACTTATGTTGGTGGAGGGGAAAGAAAATACTGCCTGCTTTAATTGAAAAGAATTTGGATGCTTTTCATTTTTAACACAAATGTTTGCAGATCATGGATGTCCATATTCAGATCATGTCTCAGGAATGCTGCAGTTTTCCTTAATTTCACTAAATACAAATACTGCTGGTGTGGACTGGTGTGGTCCCTTTCCTAATGACTGGGTATCGGCTCCCAAAACAGCTAATAAATTTGAGTAACTAAGTAATAATTTAAGCATTCCAGCTCTGAGTTGTCACTTGAGAGTGACATTATTTTCCATACCAATGGAACTATTTTCCATACCAATAGCTCACTATTTGAATCAAGTATGTCCATGACATGGTTGATACTAGAATGAGATGATAGGTAGCATAATTTGAAGCTGGGACTAGAGCAATATTTTCAGAAGGTGGATGTTTAAGAACTTCTGAAGTATGGGATCACTGCCACCCCCTAAACAAGAGAATTTACTGTTGCATGCCTACTTGCTGATGGATTCTTTCTGTGTCTCCCTCTCCTACTTTCCTTCCCATTGCTTCAGATACAACAGCTATGGCAGCAGCTCTTACTCTTCTCCGCGACCCTACCCTGGTGTGAGTGCCCCTACAACCCCCAGTTCTCGTTATGGGACAACTCTCTCGCCACCTCAAGAGACCAGATCTGACAGGTTTGTAAATTAATCAGTGTTTTGACAGCAGTTCCTTTACAGACAATATGAAGGAGATCACTGTAAGCTGTTCTGAATGGGTACTGGCAGTATCTCGTAGCCAGATCTTTTCTAACCTTGGAAAGGGAACGTACAAAAATCTAAACATGTTCATTTCCCTCTCGTTCTCAAACCTTTCTCTGACTTGGTGTTAAAGGCTGGATGTATTTCCATCCTACTACTGTTTCCACTTAAATGGATAAAACAGAGTTGCTTCACACGTGTGCTGTTCTGAGTATTAAAAGGTGAATTAAAGCATATTTTATTTCTTTCCATTTTTTAAAATGAATTCAGACATATATTTTCACCTCTATCATCTTAAATAAACCATAAAATCTTGGAAATGTGCTTAGCTTACAATTTCCTAGGCCATAATTTTGTCCTTTCTTGAAAATAAATGATATACCTCATAGTTCATCAAGGACAAAACACCTCTTGCTGTAGGTGAAGCAAACTCATACTAACCTACCAGTTATCACCTCACTTAAAAAATGAAAAATCCACACCAACAACAAAAAAACCCAGTATTTTGAACTAACAAAATACTCTTTTGAATTATATAAGATACCAGGGGAAGTTTAAAAGAAAAAAAAAAAAGGGAAAACATTGAGGATTCATGAAAGAAGTTCTTATGACAAGAGATTTGGACCACCAAAAATTGACTGTTACAACTTGAAAGTAAATGACAGCTTCAAAGACGTCAAGCTGAGTTTAAAGAGAAAAGGTAGAAGTTTTTAATTAATTTAAGTAATTTAATTAAATAATTTCCAATTAGGCCAGACAGGCTTTGCATTGTTTGTTACCAGATTGGTCTTTAATTTGTAAAAATTCCATTTCCCACCTTTTTTTTGAACTGAAGGCTTTTTTGGGATCATAAAACCCAAAATGGGTTGGATTAGAAGGGACCTTTTAAAGGACATCTAGTTCCAACCCCCCTGCAGTGAGCAGGGACACCTCCCACTAGATCAGGTTGCTCAGAGCCCAGTCCAGGATCCTTTGTCTAAATTCTAATTTATTTTTAATAATGATTTTTTAAAATATTTCTGTATGTGTATAGAAAGACGTCTGTGTGTTTCTGAACCTACCTAAAGCATCACATCCTTTCTAGTCTACTGCTCAGAATAGTTCAAGTGAGGTTCTTCCAGTATTCATGTATTTCTAGCCATGGGGTATTGATTTAATCCTTTTTTTCAAGTGAGTAATTATGTTGAGTTTGTCTTTGGAGAACAGTATTGTTTTTCATTTGCTCATCTTCCCAGACTTACTTGCCTCGAGTTTTCTTTCCTGATCTGAATTAAATCATTAAATCAGAATAAAAAAACTCAAAACTGGCATTTTCCACCCCCTTTTACCTCATCAGACTAGATGCAAGATAAACAAGAATTACGGGTATCCCACTGCTTTTGGAGCTTCAGTTTTCTAAGACCCTGCTGTTGCAAGCTTCTGATTGTTACTGCAGCGAATAAAACCCAAAAGCGGTTAAACACCGAGATGCCTCAAGATGGTTGGGCCTGTCCTGCATGAGGTTGATCGCGCTGGCCCCGCTCCAGCAAAGGAAGCGAGCTTCCATTGCAGTGTACGCGTAAGTGCGTTGCTGGTTTGGAGCCAAAATGCTTTGGCCCCACAAGATGAGGCTATAAAATTCGCAGATTCATGGAGAGTCAGGCCAGAGGGGAGCTCTGTAATCATCTGTTGTGACCTGTAATGGGTCTCTCAGAAGCTAAATTAAAGCTCCCTGTGCCTTCACGTGTTTTCAAGTGGCTGCACAGGACTTCTGCTGGAAAACGTTCCAGTATTTATCATCACTGCTAGGAAAATATTTCATATTTTGAGACCAGTTTGTCTAACAGCATCTTCCAGCCATCACAGCTCGTTCTACTTTTCTCTGAGAAACTGGAAAGTGCTCTGCCTCCAACTATCAGATCTCTCTTACGTGTTTTAAGTGTCTGAACACTGTGCTTGGAGTCGCACCACTGTCTTTCCTTCAGGTCGCGTTCACTGCTCTTTCCTCTTGGGTAAATTTGCAGCTTGCTGTTCACGGTAGTTGAACGCACTAGGATTCTGCATTCTTACATTTGAGGGATGTTACAGCCTTGTGCTTTTGCTATATTAGTCTCCGAGAAGTGTGAAAAATGTGTGTATGCCACAGCTGCGTGTTGCCTGCAGAAAACATGCTGTTATTCCTTGAAAGATAATTAAATTTACAGGTTTAGATGACATTTTGCATCAAGTCTTGTTCTTTGTGAGTGCACTGCTGTTGCAGATGTGTAGTTCAGCAGAATGGCTGCTTTGAAGAAGGGCAGAAGCCTGCTTTTATTTAATTTTCCTGAAGGGCATGGGTTACAGAAATGCCCATGCAGAGATTGATGGATAGATTTTTGTGCACTGGAGAGTAGGCTGTGTATTGCTTGATGCAATGCTCGGCTCTAATTAGTAAGTGGAAAGTATTGTGGAAGTTTTCAATATTTTATCAATGGTGTTTGCCTTAGATTATGTAAAATGTTATTTCATCCATCCTGATGGTAAAAGTTTACACAGAATCAAACACAAAAAAAACCCAAACCACATTAAAAGGTGAGGAGGGGAGAAGAAGACACTTGATAAGAAGCGGATGCATATCTATGCTTCACTCCAAGGTGAGTTTTCTGCTTTCAGCTTACGATTACAGTTATCCAAAACCTCAACAGAAAGATTCCTGTCTTTTCTCATGCAGGGAAGAGCTTCAGATGCAATTCCTGGTACTGTTTATCTGACCTTTGAGAATGAGGAGGAAGGAAGAAGCAGCATTTAGAGCAGTGCCCAGCGAAATGATTCATGCTCCGTTCAGTTGCCCTGACAAGCCTTTCAAATCCTTGGCTGCGTTTTGCTTATGTAAACAAGAGCTACAACTTAGGTGGAAAGAAGCATTGTGGTTGACATTTTGACATTCATACTTTTAAAACCCTCTTTGGCAAAGATCAGTAGGGAATCCAAAAAAGCAGTATAATTCAGTGCAACAGTAACTAGATTTTGCTCTTTGAAATCCACATAATGTATATATTTCTGATTGTACAGCAGAAGAAAAGGCTTACTTGACTGTTTCTCGGTTTCTAAATTCAGCTGCAGCCTTTTGCCAACTTCTTGCAATACTGTTGTTCTCTCTCATTTCTCTGGGTCCCCTGTGGAGAACCATGTTTCTGAAGTGCATATTGCAGTCATAGGAACTGAAGGAGGGCAAATTGCAGGGCACTTTCTGTTCAGTCCTTCATCGGCAGCGAAGAAAGAGTATACTGGTTCTCTCAAATCTCTCTGCTGGTCAAAGGTGCTCCCTACGCATAAGAAGTATAACGCAGTCCTGTTGTTTCCAACTGCCAAAGACTGCTTTGCTCCATAAATATACTGCTCACATTCTTCATTGTTTGAATCACCGATTAACTATCTCCCCAGTTCCTAAAGGGGAGGGGAAAAAAAAAAAGACAACAAAACACCCCACACCCACCAAAACCAAAAAAACCCTCAATTTC
>NW_010267762.1:24497-47616 GCF_000690775.1 Eurypyga helias
TGGAGCACACCAGGGAGAAAAGCATTTTTCTGTACCTCTGAGTGGCCACCTTTTCTGGGGGAAGATGGTGTTGTAAGACACCTGTATTTCTATATTTCCATGCCTTGTGCTCACACCTAGGATATTTCTGTTAAGCCAAAGATTACCTTCTCAGACCCTGAATCTAAGACGGTCACGTAAAGTGAAAGCTGCAGCCTGGAATCTGTAGCTGGAGAGCAAAGCCATCACTTGCAAAGCCTCAGACCCCATCATAGTATGTCTGGAGTGGTGAAGTGTAGGCATTGGTGATCATGGCCATAGTTAGAGAAGACCCCGAAGGAGTCCAACTTCTAACGCAGGAGCTCCTGAATTCAGCAACAGCTTTAATTCATTCCATTGCCCAAAAAATATCCTGCTGGTACATTTGCCAAAGCAGATTTCTTCTGATGCATCTGCCAGGACATGGTTTCCACTGGGCTTGATAGTCAAACAGTAGTGCAGTTAACCTAGCTCAAAAAGCCTTCTTCTCAGGGCACTTTGTGCTGAGGGAGCAGGAGTTCATGGTCCTCATTCTCTTGCCTCTACCTGTTTAATCAAATGCCAGAAAGTTCAGCTTGCAAACCTACACTCCTGGATCCTCTTGGCCAGTCAGTGTGAACTTAGTCTCCACTTCTGGCTGGTTCCTCTGAAGTTGTTCCAAATCTCCAAGCTTGGAAGGGCTTGCTGTGGTGTTTGCAAATTATACCTGTTTGTTGCACTCTCCAACTTTTCCAGACCGTTAGAAAAGAGACTTGAGGAAGATGAAATTTGTTTCACGTCCCTTAATCTGTTTTCTGTCTTATCTTGCTTTATGATCTACATCTATTACTTAGATCTGTTATTTTGAGCTCCCATGATGCAGGGCCTTGAATGTTGATTGTTCATCTCCACGTTCTCATATATTTTTTTTAAAGGAAATATACCTTCAAGCATTTATTTCTACAACAGGTGCACACAGCCCCTGAGATTAGCTTGACTCGATTACAGGTGATTTTTTTTTTTCTCCACTGATTTTAGAGACACTTTAAACACCATACATGAAGTGCAGCAGAAGTCTGCACAGACTCTTCTTTTATTTCCGCTCCAGGTGCCTGAAACAGTGATTTTTCTGGCAGCCTGGTGCTTTTCTTCAGATTTGTGTCTCTTAAAAGCAAAACAAAACCTGCTTGAGAATGCTAAACAGCTTTTCAGTGAGACTTTCTACTAAAATTAAAGGTCTCTGTGCTTGACAACACCAGGGAGATGCTGCTGTATGAAGTTTCCTGGCAAGTTCTCTTTTTTAATTCATTAGCCATCTATCACTATCTGCACTCTGGAGTTACCTTACTGCAGCCGTTAAGCACTAAGGGAAAACAAGAAACCTATGAAACAAAACCCACTAGACAGCCTACAAAGCTGCTGCTCTCCCAAGAACATCTCCTCTTCCCTTGGCTTTCTATTTTTTCTGCTTCTGCCATCATCTGTGTGTCTTTATATGTACTTCTGGGCTCTCCAGCCAGAGACTGCGGCTATTTTTTCTTGTGGTAAATGCCAACCACATCTTTCACTCTGAATAACATAATGAGGAAGGGATAGCTTGGTCGTTGGTAATAGCAACCCAGGGCAAAAGCCTCAACTTTATTGCTGAGATTTTACTAGGAAAAGTGACCTTAAGAATTATTTGATGATTTACAATTTGGGAAGCAGCGGTGGCTTACACTGGCTTAGCTGCTTGTCAAACTACTGTGTAAGCAGTATTCTCGATTGTAGGCTCCATCACAGGGCCCGTGTTTAAACAGAAAGCGTGAGCCAGGTTACAGCTTCAGGCTGCAACGTGTTGCTGGCTGAACACGCAGCGTGCGGTGCTGATGCTGAGGGACAAGTACCTTTGCCTGGATCTATGGGAAGCTCTGCACGTCATTTCCAGGCAATTTGTGACTCGCGTGATCGTGGTGGTGAAGCTGCAGGTTGGAGAAAGACAGAAACACAGTGTAAAACCTGTAAACTTTAGGCTGTGAGGGGAGTGTGCATGTACAAGTCCTTGTGTGCTGCCCTGAACGGCTCTGCCCTGCTGTAGCTTTATTTTATGTAGCCCTCAGGCCAATTAAAAGTCTAACCTTAATCAGTTCTTCTCTTGGTCATTCTCAAATTTCTTTCTCAAAGGAAGCATTAGTCAGTAGTTTTATCTCCCAATTTTGTGTTTATTTTTGAGAGAAGTTTTGTAAAGATTCCTCAAGTAATGTTTAGTCTGTTTGCAAAATCTTGTATCAACACACTATTGAATTTGCCCTGTCATGTAGGGAGACATAACACACCGAGAGTTTCTTTAACTGTGAAAAGCAATATGGCTCTTGGCAGCTTTGCCTCCTCTTTTGTCTCTTTCTAAGCTGCAAAGCAGATTAATTTTGTTAAAGCCAAGAAACATTTAGAGTTACTTAAGGCCTGAGTAGGAGCTGCTGACTGTTGTTTCCTCTCTGTAGCATTCCCATGACTCCTGGAACAGGAGCGCTTTGGAAAAATGGGTAATTAGTGCTTCCTTATTAAGGTTATTAATGATTCTGACCCTTGTTATATTAAAGAAAATCCTGAATATTAACCTTATGACCTAAATGGTTTTCCTGTCTTAAGTCTTCTGTTAATTTTTTTTATCCTAAAAAAATAAATTTGCATTTTATATTCTTGCTATAGATACCCATTTCCATTTAAAAATGTTTTAAAATTCAACTAACAGAGGAAAATGCAGCCACAAGAGAAGTGTATTTCAGAGTTAACGTGAATGAAAAACAGTTGAAGTTGGTAATTGCCATTTTGCTGTAACAAAGTGGCTTAGAGTAAGACCAAAATAATTTCTTAAGTTTTCAACCAGATCAGAGTAATTCAGGTAACATATTCCTTTTCACTATGTATAGTCTGTGCTGGAGTATTGTCAGAAAACTGCAAGTACTTGCAAAAAAAAGTGTTGGATATCTTGCATCTCCCTGAGCTTGTGTTTTAATAATGATTGCTAATTCACTGCAGTGTTAAATTGGTCAGGTTAGATGAGTTTTTATTCAGAAGAGTTTTGGCCTACAATCAATGCTTTGGCTTTGGATTCTCTGCCCTGTGTACATTTTTTGTTGCCTTCATTCTCATTCTTCTTCTATTATTCTTTGCTTTTTCCAACAAGAGAAGTAACTAAGGATCTCTCTGTCCCCAGCTCCTAATGCCATGGTGTGGAACTGTATTCACAAATCCCCAGACTTAGACATATTCTTGCTTTGTGTTTTCATTCTGGAATGAGAGTATAATAACATAGTTTTTTTAGCTTTTGCTGGTTTTAACAGCAGTCAGAAGAAAGCTTTTCTTAATATTTTTGTATTAACAGTCCACTCTTAATAGCCTTTCATTCTCTACAGGGCTAAAAATAGTAATCAGAGCAAGCATGCTTCTGGATTGCATTTGTGGAGTTGAACAAATGGTTAATATTACCAGTTGGTAACATATGACACCAACATAAAAATGCTGGCATACATTAGCTATAACCCTGTTTTGTGAGTGATCGCTCTATTATGCTTTCGCTGAGTAGTCACATACCCTTTTCTGTTAAAACCTACCACCTTTGATTCAATACCAGATTATTTTTTTTTTTAACCTTTTCCTTGCTTACTCATTTTTAAAATGCAGCCTATGGCAGAGACTGAAATATTCCTGAGACCCGAAGGTACTATCACCCTTTAAGCAGTGTCAAAGCACCAAAATTACCTGAAGGCTCAGCCCAAGCCTTCCCACCATCTGGTTTGGCCAGTCCCACTGCCATTTGCGATTCAAGTGTGAGTTCAGTGAAAGGGAACATTTATTTTAAACCTTATTGCCAGGGGGGATACAGAGACAAAAAAAAAAAACCAAAAACCAACAGATTTTAAAGACACACCAACCATAGACAAGTCCCTTTTCACATTGTTTAGAATATTTTGAGGAATACTTCTTACCACTTGCCTTTTCTTCTGGCTGTTGTACGGGTTTGTACACCCTGAAAGCAACACCTGCTTCCTCCACTTCTAGTTTATGTGTGTGTAGAAGGATTAAGGATGGAGTTTACTGGATACTAAAATCTGCCGGTTTACAGTTGCAGTTCACATTAAAAAGAAGATTAATGCACCCGAATAGGAGCTCAGATACAGTATTTGATAGCAACAGTGAAGCTGTGAGTTTATGAGGTTTCATAAAGCAAGTATCTCAGCATTTGGTGTGAGGTGTGGTCTGTCCGGTGGAGTGGGTTGGGCAGTGCAGGGTCTAACTGCTCAGCAAACAGGAACTCAGCGATATCAGGGCTGTTTCATTGCCTGTTATTTTCTAAATGGGACTGAAAACCCCAAAGCTGACCGTTTGTTGTTTTATGGAGTCAGTGCCACACAAGGAGTGGTTTCAACACCTGTTCAATAACCTGTTTCAACAGAATTTTTTCACAGCTTTGACTGTTAGTTTTCACCATTTCATTCAATAAACTGGTGTGTGCGGTGCGGCAGTCCAGAACTGACTGTGTTTGGGATAAATGAATTGACTCAGGTATGTGTGTACACGTTGTACTGTAGCTTGTAACTCGGTTGAAGTATGGGCCCATAAAATAGCTAATGGGAAATACCAAGTTTGGGCTAGTTATTATGGATGTCATTAGTTTCCAAGAGGCAGCAGTTCCTTAGGTGTTAGCTTTTTTCCTGACTATATGGCTGTCCATCTTTTACTTAGATTGTGAGGCTGCTGTTTATATATCTGCAAACGTTAACTGAGTGAGCAGCGCTAGCCAAACTGTGCTGGATCAAACCTCCAAACAAGGTGCTTTGGCATGTGAGCACATTTTACTGCCAGAGCCAGGTTAGAATCCCATCTGCAGGTTTAAGCGGCACATCTCCATATGATTCCTTCTGTAATCTCTTGGATAAGAATATGTACTTACTGTGAAGCCCCAAAGAGCTTAGTCAGAGCTGAAGGTTTCCCACCTGCTAGATGCTGTGCAGACCTGCAATCACTCTTTTGGTCTCTCAGCATCACCCCATCCTTCCCCTTAATTCTCCTTCAGGTTTTAAGTCATAACTTCCTTTGACTCCAAATGGAGTTTGCAGACTCAGCGGTAGCTGGATGTGATGAGACAGGATGGAGTAGCAAGCTAAATACACAGGACAGTTACAAGCACTGTAGGAACCCTCTTTTTGCCATCTCTTCCAGTTTATTTCCACATGTCTTCAAGTGGAGGCACTGTCCAGTTTTCCCCTTCCGAGAGCAGTTTCCGTTGATATATCCAACCTTATTGCCATGGTTTGTCATGCTACCGCAGGGATGGAGCTCTAGTTGTTGAATCTTAGTTCAGTGGTGCTACTGTTTCTGCTCAGAGCTTTATCTTGCAACATGCACTATGAAGTCAAACGTTAAAATAAATTTAAAATACGTTCAAGGGAAATTTCACCACACGTACTTGACTGTCAGGGTTTGAAGGGGGGGGGTTCCCCTTTTCTTAGTGCTCAGTCGCATTAGAGAATTTTATGGTTTTGAGTGGGATCCAGCATTGATACTGTAGCTCTGGAGGAGTGCCAGCAGGGAGGCTTACAGAATATCAAGTTTTATACCAACTTATGTAATGTTTATGCGGGTGGGATATGACATACTGAAATTCAATTTATTGAAATTATTAAAATTATATTCTTACTGCCCTGCTGACAGTGGGGCTGAAATGGCTATGTTTTGTGTCGTTCCTGTTTGCACAGACACTTGGGGAAGATAGGTTTGCATTAATGTTTTTGTCTTCTCCTGCACCTATTTTTGCTAATGAACTTGTGCCGTCCCACTAAATGCCTTCATTATGCAGCCATAGGCATTAGGATAACTAAGGGAAAGGGTTTGAGTTCCTAAAAATAATGGAAATTTATGCAGGCTTGCGTTGCTGGTTTAGGAACCTTCCTTTAGACGGGGTTTAGTTTCTTTTCAGAAAAGGCAGTATCTATTTCTTTCATTAATCCTTTCACTGCAAAACTCATGTTACAACAATGCACAGAAACCGCTCTACAAGAATTATGTCTTTTTGATTTTATCAGTCTAATTCAGTCAGTGTGGATACATTTACATCTGTATAAAGCTACTCTGTCCAGTACAGTACAGATTTTTCCTGTACAAGAGACAGAAAGAAAGACACATTTACTCTGAGGTCACCCTGTTGCCATGTGAGAGATTGGTGGTACCAGTACCACCATTTTGGAGGAAAGATGTGTGAGAGGAACCACTCTCCTAGCCAAAGTAGTACTTGCAGTGAAAAAAAGAAAAACTCTGTGTGAAGACCAAACTATATACGCTCATAGATGTAGCTTTTTAAATTGTATTTGCTACTTGAAGCAATTTCGCCTCAAATCAAAAATCATTTCTGTATTTTGACAAGTCTTTACTGTAGAGGCTGCCATTTCTGATTAAAAAGTCCCACTTCGTTGGCTGGACATTTACCATCTATCTCATGGATCTTAACAACCTCCTGAACAACAGCTAAGAGTGCGGCATACAAAGTTTGGCTGGTCATGACATTGGGCTTCTTTAATTATAGTAACCTAGCACGGAGCATCCAGTTGATTGTTATGGGAAGAGGACTGCAGAGAAAGTCCCCTTTCAGACTAATTCTTGCTTAGCCATAAAGCAGGTGGTAGTAAACTGTTCTTTTTATTTACTGTGGACAGAACAAGAACAAATGGGTCTGGGGAAAAAAAAAAAGGCAATTCAGGCTAGACAGCAGAGAAACCTTTCTTGCTGGCAAATGTAGTTAAGCACTAAAATAGATGGGTGTGGTACATCCATCATTAAGGATTTTTGAGGCAGGTCAGACAAACTGTTATCAGTAATGGTTTGAGAAGAGTAAATCCTGCCCTGGGCAAGGAGAGGAAGATGGGTATTCTGTTCTCATTCAGCCCCATTTCCTCTGATTTTTATTTATTTAATAACAGTTTTGATGCCACTTAATGATAACTAGCTGTGTTGTCCCTCTGTATTTTATTGATATGTTGCCATACATGATTCATTTTGCACTTGCAGCATATGCAGCAACGGAGTCATGATAACAGAATTTGTTAATGTCTGAAGGAAAAAATCTGCCCCCACTTAGGAGAGCATTCAAATTGTGACAGGCAGTTCTTACATCTTCTTTTCCTTCCATTTTGGTTGGGTTTTTTTGTTTTGGTGGGGTTTTTTTTGTGTATACAGGATTCTCAGGTGTTTGTGACACATCTGTTTTTAACATCATTGCATAACATGTTTGGAAAATGCTGAAAAAATATTCCAGCATTTTTCTTTTTTGGAATTTCAAAAATTCATTAGAAGATTCAGCTTTTCAGTTAACAGGATTGTACAGTTAAAACATTATTTAGACAATATTGCAGTTGAATTAGACTGAAGAATTCTTACATGTACTTTATTTGTGCTCTAGAAATTTGACAATTTAAGAAGCCTACCCCTTCTGTCATTCTTAAGCTCATCACAGTATCTAAAATCAATTTATCAAGAAGATACTTAGCTGGTGCTTTGGAGCTTCCATACATAAATATTGCCATGTTGTTCTGTTGGTTGGGTTTATGTTTCTTACTGAATGATTGCTGCTCATTTTTTGCCAGTATAATCAATAAAAATGACACTGAGAAATCTGATCTTCCTTCTCTACAGGCCAGCTTTGGGTGGTCTACTTACATCATCTTTTCGGCAGCACCAGGAGTCCTTGGCAGCAGAAAGAGAAAGACGACGTCAGGAGAGAGAGGAGAGGTTGCAAAGGATAGAACGTGAAGAAAGAAACAAATTCAAGTAGGAAGCAAATTGGCTCTCAGTTTGTGGCTTTAATGTGTGATGGGTCTGTAAATCATTGAGACATTCAATTGCAAAATAATTGAATTGATGAATACTTTGTGTGTCTCTTCAGATACCTTTCTTGATCTAAGTATCTTAAGAACTGATCTATTAAACATGTGCTGTGGGATCCCAGGGTGTGCTGCCTGAAAACAGTAAGGCGCGCGTCCTCTCGCCCTGTTAAATCCATGCCTGGAAATACCAGTACAGGCATTAGCCAAGACTGCAGTGGTCTTAGGATAGGTAAGGTACCTAGGACGCCCAAAGTGGTTTGCCTATTGTCTGAAGAGTATACACTATGAAACCAATTTGCTTGCTCGTAAACAGGAACGAAAAGTAAGCATATTTCTAGTAGTTACAAGACAGAATGTAGTAGTCTGAAGGAATGGTAGGGTAACTTTTTTAGCCTTAGAGTTGATATTTATGGAAAAAGATGGCACTGGGATTCATGTGAGCTTGTTTATTAGTATGCAGGATTGTTTTCACTGTAATCATCTCTTTAGTAAGAAGTGAAATGGTCTGTGTCATAGTGAATTTGGAAAGAGGAGTAACTTAGTAGTGGTCGGTTGGTTGGTTGAAGGAGAAATTCTCCTGGCTCCAGAAGATAGCTAGTTTAGAAGAAAATGAGAGGTGGAGGGAAGGTGGAAGAGCACCATAATAGGATCTTTGGCAGCCAACAGCTGCCCAAGTTCTCCTGAAACAGAAACAATCAGGTCTCAGTCTTCAAGCCTCTTCCAAAAACACTCCTTCTAAGTGGTATCAGGCTGCAGCAGGCTGCCATGGACAGCCAACATGATCTTTCAGAAAGGAAAGTCCCAGACCAAAAAAGCCACCAGGACATTTGGCAGCTTGACCTGTTTGAATAACAGATCTGCGTATTTCACTAGAGGTTGGCTATAGTAGTGGTTCTGTCATTAAAGGAGCTTCCTTAAAGTCAGAAAACCAATTTTGTTAAAATACGTGTCTTCATCCCATTATTCCAGAGTCAGAAAATGGTTAACTAAACGTCGTGATTGTGTCACATATTTAAGACAACGGTTGTCTGATGCCCAGTGTTTTCATCTTCTAGATTTGAGTTCCCTGGCCACCCAAAATCTAGAACTTGTGTTTGAGTAGAGGGTCTCCAAAGCCACCAAATTTCGCAGACAGACAGCATCCCACAGTTGATTAAACAGTCTGGCAGGAGGAGGACAAAGCCACAGCAAATAGTCATGGGCAGTTTCGTAAGAGTTCTTGGGATTACATTATCATATCATCAGTCTGGCTAGAAACCCAGTCTCTGAAGATGTATCTTTGATTAAAAATAGCACTTGCAATTCACAGCCTTTAAACTCATGAGCTGTACTGGATTTACCATCATGACTCATTTGTTATCTCATTCTTTCCTACTCGGCCTCAAGAACATTGCACTAGGTTCTGGCACCATTATTGACAAATTGAGGATAATTTAAAGGAGAGCATCACCAGTTGTGAAAGACCTTGATTTTAGGAGATGTGCTAAAAAGCTTCATAAGCTAGCAGAAGGAATGCTTTACATAATGAACATTTTTCTCAGTAGGACTGTTATACCCTATATATACATATATAGGACAATATGTCCTAAAACACAAGGGTTATTCTTCAGCTGTAAGGAAGGGTGAAAGTTCTCAGAGGTGAAAGAGTAATGTTAAAATTTGCCTGCTGAAAAATTCTTAGATTTTTTTTTTTCCTCTTAGAGTTATTCTCATAGCTACTGTAATTCCAAAGAATTCTCTGAAAATACAATGACAGTAGAACCAGTGTGCATATTCAAAGGATGTGGAGATAGCCTGGAACAGTAATGTGTGTTCCATGATCATAGACTTTTGAAGAGCACTTGATAGCAGATGTTTCATAGCTATTGGTATGGTAGATGATAAGCAGGTCATTTGATGACACAATATTAAGAGAAAAGGTAGTGGTTTATTCTCAGATGGAGTAGTTTTGAAAATCTTTCTGGTACTCACAAGTTACGCTGTAGAAGAATCCAACAAGTGAGGTGAAAGTCTCATCAATTTTGTCTATTGGATTCAACAAAATATTAAAAATTTACTGTAAGGAACTGTCTTGCTGTGATATTGAGGCAGGCTGGACATCCACTGGGTTGTTCTGTGCTACGAGTTTCATTTGCATCCATGTTTGTGGATGTGACAGGCCTGTCCAAAATCACAGCGCTTAGGCATCCAGCAAAGTTGACTCGGGAAAAGCTAAATATATGAGTTACCCAAGGAGCTGTGGGAGGGGCAGCTGAAATAGAGGGAGGTTTGTATCTAAAACTCAGAGTGAAAAGTAAAGAAGTGAGAGGTTGTTACCTGTCCGATGATCCTGCATGCGCCTCATGAGAACGAAGAATTGTTGACTTGGTAATGCCAGTCCATTTTCACGTTTCCAACCATAGCAACTAAAACACACCAAGGAAAGGTATAAGAAAGAGGGTGAATACAGTGTGCTCCCTGATTGGTCTAGCCTGCCAGGGACCCCAGTCACTGTTTCGGAGCATTCTAGATGGAGCAAACAAGGAATGGTTTAATAGCTGCCAACGTGCCTGCCCCTTATGGGCAAATCCTGTTCATTGTAACTAATTTTGGATACCAGCTTTCAAAATATACATTGAGTTCTTAACTTTTGGTGGTTTTATATAATCCCATGTAATGACCTTCCAAACTACATACTTGGTGAACACGTGCATGTGGTGTATGCATGGATAGGTGTACGCACATACTTTTCAGTCTTTTTTACAAAAATCCAGACTAATATTTTTTGTTGTTGGCAACAGCCTTCAGTTGTCTCTGATCAGCTTGTTAGTACTGCTCTGGGTTCCTCCTACTGTACTTACACTTCTCTTACCTTTTTCTCCTAGTTTTCTCTGTAATTTACTGCAATTCTCTTTTTAGCCGCGATTATTTAGACAAAAGAGAAGAACTAAGACAAGCAAGAGAAGAGAGGTTTGTATATAATGCATCCATCCTTCCTTTTGGTTGTTTGCACTTCCGATATTTCTTACCGTGGACCTGGCGTGTATTTACATTTTTATGTCTGCATGCACAGAACACTTTTTATTCCAAAAGACTTCTATAAGAAATCGGTTGTTTTGTTAAAGGAGGGAATGAAGTCCAGCTGTAAACACAGCAATACATGGAGAGCATTGGGACTGGAATGCATAAGAATGATTGATGAGCTATCTTTTATCTGTTTGTCTGGGAAATAAGCTTACTCCATTTGCCTCAGAAATTTACCCAAATTTAGTGTAGTTACAAATTGAATAAGCCTGTCTTTCTCACCCAGTGGGTCCCAAACTTTCTGCAGGGTCAGAAAAGGCAACTGAGGATAAAGGAAACTGGGGTCACAAGCATTGCAAAACTGCAGTCACAGCTTGATGGAAATGGTTCTGACCCACTCCCAACGTATTTTTAACTTTCAGGACCAAGTTTTCTTTGCTGATCTCTCTAAACATCAGCAAGTAAATTACAAAGCTTAGCAGTGTTTATCATTATGGCATTATTTTAGTTTTATTTAAATGGCATATTTAAAGGAACTGAGGTTTGGTTTTTTTGTTGGTCTTTTTCTTTTTCTTTTCTTTTTTAAATTCAATTAAGTAGTTTAGAAACTCTGGGCTAGGCTGGGAGCTGTGTGCTTATGAAAGCACATTTTTCATGGAATACTTGATTAAAGACCTTTGCCTTTCAGTAGCTTCGTCTCTTACCTCCGCTAGTAATTACACCCTGGAGGGAGCTCTTGTTTTTACCTGGAAAGTATGCATGTTACTGAACAAATAGTAGATGAAAAATCATCCAGATTGCTTCAGTTCTGCTTTTATGGTCCTCCAGAGGTTACCTGCTGGAGATACTTTTGGATTGTCAAAAATTGGAATTACGTTATCAAAGTATGAGAGCAGCCATCTCAGAAATTTTGTTGTTATGTTTGGTTTGTTTAGGGTTTTTTTCCCCAAAAATCATCATACAGCAGGCAGTTCATTTGTGCAGACTGAGGTCTAATCTATTGTGGCTGAAGTAGCTAATACTAAAATATGATTTTTTCATCTCTAAGAGTAAGAAAAGGTGGATAGGCTTTTCTTTGTCCCTGCAGCCAAAACAATTACAAGTAGTTTAAAGCATTTTCTGAAATGAAATGCGTCTGAGCACACGTAAGCATCATACACTGATCTTAGCCGAGTAAAAACTTTTAGAGCAAGCATGCTCGTCAGCATGATTCAAAACAAATTAGAAGCAAGCTCTCTAGTGCTTTCAAGTTGTAAGGGAATATGCCAAGTAAACTGGAGTATTTCTGGGGAAGCATTCACCATCAGGGAATTACTGCTGTGCACTGGTCATTAGGAATGTGTCTTTATCCTTAGGGCTCTTCTGAATTGAAACGTTAAACTATCAGTTCTACCTCATAAAGAGGAAAGACATATGTTTGCTCTGACAGCACATAAATATCGGAGAATGCTTTTGCAAGTCTAGTCTCGCACCAGTAGTACATTACGTTAGCCTCTGCAACTTTTTTTTCAACAAACATCTTTGCAAATTGAAGTTGAATTTCTTATAGCAAGTTGAATGTTGACTTGTTTTAATGAATGCAAGAAGAATTATAAGGACTGCTGCATCCAAGATTCTCAAATCCTACTTGAAATCTGAATTATACATTTCCTTCGTATCAATTTGGAAAAGTAGGAGGTTATAATACTGAGCACATATGAAAGGCTCTGTTAAAAACACTGATTTGTCTAAATTCTGCCAAATCTTTGGAGCGTTCTGTGTATTATCGTGTCACCCTTGAGCTCCTGTATACAGACACCCACTTTTCCAATGGCTCTGGTATAAGGGAGAAATACTCCTGCAGTTCCAAGGGGTCTCAGTGTAATTCAGCACCATTAATTTCACAAGTTCTTGCTGTTGGATTATTTGAGGCCTTTTTTACTTTACTTGGTTGAGTATTTTCCAGCGGTACTTCAACCATAACCCAACAAAGGTGAGCTCCCAAGCCCTCTCCGTTATGATGTACAGCTCAAATGCTCTCCGCTCAGAGCAGGGCTTTGGTGGTACATAAACATTTGAAGTCTCCCCCAAGGCATTGCTCAGAGACCTAGAGAATTCACAACGATATTTTTATCTACTTGAAGATGGTAGGTATGTAATGTTTGTGAGGCATACCAAATGGGTAGCCCACCATTTTTTTTGGCTCTTTGCCTATGGAGAAGAGTCAGCATAGGCGTGACTGCAGGTTTCCATGATTTGAAGGAATAGGGCGATATACACCAAGGCAGTGTGTCAATCCTGTAGTGGAGGAACTAAATGCGGCAGAGGGCTGGTATCTCATCCTTTCAACTCCTTCAGATCTTGGTCTTCATGATAACTTGTGTTTGTGATGCTGGCATTCATTCGCTGTTAAGACATTGGGCAGAAATAAAAAATAACCTAAATCAATGTCATTTAGTAAGTGTGAAGTGCTAAAACTAATTCATCAATGATTTTTATTTCTCTGTTAAACTGCTGTATCTGCTTATTAGGCATTTGTTAACTAGTTATGCTGATGTGCTGCCATGAGAGTTGCTGTTCCCGTTCCCTTTTTAACTTCAGTAAAACAAACAGATGCATGTTGAGAAGGCACGTCTTGATGACAGTCCTCTGCTCTGCCAGTTGGCTGTGCAGCGCACAGCTACAGAAGCTAAAAGGTTAAAGCAGCTGAAAAAGAGCTGAGGACAATAAGTCATGGTAGCTCCCCCCGCTACAGGGGGATCTATCCAGATCTTTGTTGTGCTCTGTTGGAAAACTGCAAAGCCCTCCTCGGCGGCAGCCAGCTGGGCTGTACTTGTCTGAGCAAAGTGATCGGTTTGAATGGCTCTTTCTGAGCCCAGAGTCCCAGCTGCTCTGCTCGTGAGGAGGCCGAAGGCTCAATACGCAAGTGGCCGACGTCAAAAGAAAGACTGGCTTCAAGAATTGTAACAAAACGTCATGCTAATGCCAGCGGAAGGCTTTCTCCTCTATTGAAAAGGCAAAAATTGTTCTCGAGAATTGGCTTCATGTTAGAACTGTAAACAGTTCCTATTTTATAACCATACAAGTATGTGGCTTGTTGTATTTTCATCCAGAGTCTGTAGGGGTTCTTTTTCCTGCAGAATTTATTCAAAGCCTGTGCATACCTCTGGAGGAATAAAAGAAAATGAGTTTGTTTGTCATTATTGCTGTTTGCAATAAAGCAAATTGCCTCTGAAAACACAGGGACTGCTCTTCAAAGACACGTTTCTGTGTTCTGTATGGATGTTTGCAAACGTGCATGCATTTGCAGCTACCACGTGTACTAAGCATGTTTGTTACCACGTATGGCTCCTGTACCCTGCCTGCTTTTAATGCACACTAATCTGGGCTGTCGGAGAGGAGAAGGGGGTAGGAGAGGTGTTCCCTGCTACGAAGTGTTTACAGCAGTGGGTTATAGGAGGATGACCGCAGTGTTTCGGGGACGTAAGCGGTAGTCTCGATTAACCTGTTTAACAGTTCATTTGTGGGTAAGACAAACAGTCTAAAGCCCGATCCAGATGTGTTCATGAATCTATTCCTTAGCAAATAACGGTGGATAAAATTAGCAGACATCTGGAGGAGGCATATATTTCAAAGTTATTTTGGTCGAAATGTATAAAGCGCACTATGAAGAATATGATTGGTAGCTGGTCTTAATAAACAGTTAGTGAGTTCTGCCTGCCTAAAATGCAAAACAGATGTATCTTTGTTCTTTTAAAGTGACTTTGATGAATAAACTACATGTGACGTCAGGTCCAAGCTATTGGATGTCTGAGTCCGGCAGAGAAATTTTTTAGAATAAAAAAAAGAAAACTTTCCATTGTAGACTCTGGAGAGAACAAAGTGAATTCCAGTGCATTGCTCTCAGAGCAAATAGAAGCAGGTTCAGAGACTTTAGATAGTCAATCCAAACATTTATTATTGGTATTTTGTCAGGGAGATCTGGTTTTGTCTGCTGCGCTGAACCATTTTCCTCTCCTAGCAGCCAGTCTCAGACTTTAACTATTTGCATCAGTGTTAAGGGGCTCTGGCTTTGGAGGTGGGTTTTTTTTGGTTTGGTTTGGGTTTTTTTTCCCCTCCCATTTTAGCTTTGGGAGAGGGAGGGCTGGGGGGAGGAGAAGTAGGTGAAGGAGGAGGGTGGAAAGGAGGACAGGCAAAAGAGAAGGACTATGCAGACACAATACTATATCTAAAGGCTCTTTAACTCTGCTGTGTTTTGCTTTTGTTTTGTCATGAGCTATTTCATGTTTTTCAGGGCAGTAGTCTTTGCTTTGGTGTGGGTTTTTTGGCAGATTGACCAGGCAGGCGGTTTAGTGCTGTACCCCTTGTGTCAGGAAGTCAGCTCATTCTCTGCAGGTGTTTCATCCATAAACAAGCATCAGCCACAGACTTCTTTTTCTTTACGGAAACCCTCTGGAATTTAACTTTCAGATACAAATACTTGGAGAGGTTGGCAGCAGAGGAGTATGAGAAGGAGCTGAAGAGTCGGACCGTAAGCCGAGGCAAAAGTGAGCTGTCCTTGAACCTGAGATCTCCTTCAGCCCCCTCCTCACCTGTACCCAAGTGTGTCAGCCCAGCATCTGCAGAGTCCCAGGAGGAACTGAGGACTCCTTCCACCCCATGTGGGACCCCTCAGCCCTCAGAAGGTAAGTGAAAAGAAGGGCAAGGGAGAGAGTGGTGGTTTTATCGCAGTTTCTCTTGGGCTAGCAGTGATTTTTGATGCATGAGTGCAAGAATATAATCTCTGAGGTGCCAGAGTCGAGGGTCTTACTATATTGTTTCATGCTGTCTTCCTGAATTTGCTTTCTTCCATAGATTTGGATGTCTTTTAGCCTATTCAAGCAAAGAATGCCCTGTTAATTGTTGCTATGATTTATGTTATCGTCTGTTGCTATTAGAATGGAATAATTGGAAAATACAGCATATAGAGGGTCTTACTTTTAGCACCATGTTCTTTGTATATTAGAAGTTACTGAATACTAAACCAACAGTATTCCTGCCAACAGATTTTGCTTATGTGGTTTCTCTGAAAGAAATGCAACAGATGAATGCCAAGATTATAATAACCTTCCAGCAGAGCACAGGCTGAATGGGACAAACAGAAAAGGTCTTGAATTGAAGGCAGGGAGGGTGTGTTGGTTATTTTTAACACCAACAGAAACTCTTGAAAATGTAGCACAAGTAGTAAAGGACTTAAAAGAGACCACAGACAATTAGTAAAACGGAAAGTATAATTAGCGTTTTCACGGTTGGTTTGCTGTCGTATAATTTATTGGTGTACAGAGCAATATTTTTTTGTGTGTGTGCACGTCATTCTGCCACTTGCATCATGTACCCCTCCTTCAGTCTCTAGAAAAACACCCACCATACAGATTTATATTTACGCCACATGATTCTGCATTAACACTGGGAGCTAGCATGCATGTTGACGGTGAATTATCGCCATCATTCACTTTTATTTTATTTGATTTCCTGCTATGTGCTATTGGTGATTAATGCATTTGTAACTTGCACTGCTTGCTTTTATGGAGTGTTATGTCTGGTAGCATGCTATAAAGCATGCCAATTTAAGAAAAAAGTTACAAATAGTGAATGTTGCATATGTTTATCCTCACCGTATTAAGTAGGTGAAGTTTATTTAACTTAGGTTTATATATTTTCCCAATTATATTCCCAGTTTTCTTCTCTGGCACCTTAAAAGTCTCAGTGGAATCATTTAAACCTAAAAAACATGGATATTTTCCTGTGACCCTGATATTCAGAAACATCCAGATGCCCATTTTTTTTGAGTGCAATATTGCTTTTAGAGCAAATAAGCTGGATTTTTCCACCATTAGGGTTTCAGAGCTGGGTAGGGAGCAAGTATCTCTTTTATGATGATTATTTTAACATATTTCTCCTGGAAGCATTCAAAAAAAATTGCGGTATGAAATGGAGCAGCACAGTCCATTTGGAGAACACATTTAGAGCAGGTGTACAGGGCAACTGCAGGCAGCCAGAATATGGCAAATCTATCAACACGTGGGTAGGCAGGACATCTCTGCTGAAATCCTGGCAGTATCAGTAGGCATCAGAAGGCAGCAGCTGGAAGTCTGGCATAGGGACTGCAAGGAGAGAACATATGGATAGGCAGGCTAAGCCTCCAGCTAATGGCAGCTGCAGGGTGATGTCCGGGACAGCACCATAACAGGGGCCTGAAACCTGCAGGTTTCAGTGGGAACTGTGCATGAGGAAAGACTGCTGTTTCAGGCCTACCAAAAGCATTGGAAGGGTCATATGAAGCAATGAGGATGGCAGCAGGGCAGGCTCTCTCATCTGGCGGTGGCCAGACTATTTGGTATCAGCCAACATCTGGTAGGTTTATTTATAGGTTTTTGTGTCATGGCCACTAGACTACTATTGGAGTTCCTTATGCTCCATAATGAATGTAAATCTCAACTTTTACTGTCCTTAGGAAATGTTATGAATCCCATGTAATAGATAAGAAACTGAGGCATTAACTTGCTTAAGACAGTTGTAGGAAAGCTGAAATAGAGCCATGGGCCGAACCCAGATTACACGCACCCCAAGAAGTTGCTTTGAACACTGGGGTCGCTGTCTTCCCAAGCAAGGATAAAACAGCATAAGGAAATCCTTTCTTCAATTCTGTGCATAGGTGCCCTCAAAAGACTCTGCAAGAACGGTTTTAATGGGTGTATGATATTTGTCTGCAGAATCCAGGACCTGAAGTCAAACGGGAAGTGTGTTTCTCTACTAGCAAAACAATAAGTGGTTTTCAGAGTCCGATTTATTTTATGCCGTTTATGCTGAAGTATCCTGTGGCCATCCAGTATCTACTGGGCTTAAAAAGGAAATGGAGTTTGTCTGTGGAACTTTGTCCCACGCTGTGAAATGTCTCCGTATCTTTACCCAACATAAAAATCTGGACTTACTGAGCTGAAGTGTTTTCTCATATAAAACAATTGGTTCCACTAAAGTAATCAAGTCTTGTAAGACTTACTCTTGTAAAACTTGGGGTATGGCATTCAGAGGAAATGAAGGCAGTCCTGTAACTGCAAAGTGGAACTTAGTATTTTTTTTTTTCAGAGCAGCTACTTTCTTCTTTTTTAATTTCATTGGAGAATATCCTATGAAGTGCACATGTGCAGTAAAGGAGAGCAACAATGACCAAGACATCTCTGAAGTCAATCAACAAAGGAATTGATACTTCTTTAGGAAAAGCAGCTCTTTTAGCACTAGAGGAAGTAAGCAGGCCAACCCAAGGGGACTGTAGGAAACCTTCTGATCATATTAGTAGCTGAGCATGTTCAAATATGGCCTGAAGCATGACTGAGGAAAGCATCTCAGCAGATGCAGAAGGACCAGAGCATGAGTGTGCGGTAAGCCCATTGCAGACCCCGTTATGGACCCGAAGGAACTAGGATACAGAAGGTCATCGGGGTGGGGAGCAAAGAAAGATCATTTCTGACTTGATGAAGAAAGAGCAAGCTCTCCACTGGTGATCACTCTGTGCTAGTGTTTACCATCACAAGGAATGGGATGAGAAGATCAGGGTGGGGGTGGAGAAAGAGAGAGTTCCTGCAGAGTTCGCAGCAAGAGGAATCCTGTGCTGGAGGAACTGGAGGGAGTTAATAGCTAAGACTTTAAGTGATGCCCAAACAATTGAACCAAGAGGGCTCAGGTAGGAATAGCCATCTTCAGACTTACCCTGTGCATCCTCAAGAGACACTTAGTGTATGTATCTCCCAGCTCAAAGTAGAGAGCAGAGAAAATAGGTGAAGATGCGGTTGCCTAAACTATTACTCTGGCAGGGGATTAGATGTTGGTTCTTATAAGACTTATAAGGTCTTATAGGACTGGGGAGTTGAGGTCTCATCAGCAGGTACTAAGGATATGACATCTTGTGTCTGCTTCGGGGTTCATTTATAGTTGAGTATTGAAAGAAAAGTAATTTCCCTCCATGCCCTGTGTAGCATTACAAGTTTCTGGCTGCGTTTTTCAGAAGGGAACAGCTTGCTGTCCTCTCACTCAAAAGAAAGCTACCACTGACATTTCATCAGACCATAGCACATCAGGTTGCTAGGGCTTCGTGTGGCCAAGTCTTGAAAATGTCAGAAAATGCAGATTACAACATCTCTCAGAATGACAAAATCTTTACACGTTCATTGAGGGATCCTGCTACCATCCCTTTTAATGATGAGGTTGCACAGCTTTTTTGGGGAGATTTCATTCTTCCGAGAAGTCTTCACATTTTTTTCCAATAATACATTTTTAGAGGTTAAGTTCTGGCAGAAAAAGAGGTGGGTATATGACTCAAAAATTCATTCTTAAAGCCACATTTGGTTTTCCTCCTCCTGATTAATCCAATTGCAAATAAAACTTCTGCTCATTTAAAGACCTCGATTTCTTTGTTTCAGTTGGGGTGGGAGGACGAAGGTCAGGGAAGGTAAGCCTTGAGAGAAGTGTGTAAAATATCATATGCAAGTGAAAAGAAATTACCTCTGCTACTGAACCTGGCAACCCCAGGTTAGGTTTTAAGAACTGTGTATGTGTAAGAATTTTTTTTTTTTTTTTTGGTAAAAAAACCATCAGTTGCTTCTAGTGGCATCACACTTCTTACTGTCTCAGGAAGGCCTTCTTCGCTGTTGATGCTTTTTGATATGACCAAGCTTGCTTCCCTGAGTCTTTGCACTCTCCACCAGCAGAAGTCTGAAGACCAGCAACAGACCCGGGTCTATTACTTATGCCTGTTGCCACGTGCAAGGTTACCGCTTAGAGTAGTGTTTCTACAGCTACTTCCTCTTTCATAATTTCGTTGGAGATTATTTTATGAAGTGCTCATGTGCAGTAAAGGAGAGCAACAGTAGCCAAGACACACCTCTGAAGTCAGTCCACAAAGGAATTGACGTTGCACCCTTCTCTAGGAGGAACAGCTTTTCTAACACTTGAGGAAGTAAGCAGGCCAACCCAAGGGCAATGTGTGGACATTAGGAAACCCTCTGAAAATACTAGAAGCTGAGCAGGGTTCAAATACAACCTACAGTATGACTGGCCCTGTTTTCAGTCTGCGTCTTTGTCCACCTGAGTTGTTGGAATTGACCTTTTTGGTTATTGTGTGACAGCTTTTGTTTTAGAGAGAAAGATCTAAAATTCATATGAAACGATGAGTTGATGACGTTTGTATATATGGACTATTGCAGCGTGACAAGATCAGTGTCCTTCATGCTACAGTGCCATGTTAGTTCCAGGAACTCCTGAAGGATTTCTAAGGTTGCATCTCTGTTATATTCAGATCTTGGCTTGACTTTAAAATGCTCTTGTGCTATACCTACACACTGAGAGCTGTGGTCCTAAGCACACCACTGGGATTCAGAGTGTCTGCCAACTTCTTGCCAGCCAACTACCAATTTGATTCTTTCGTAGCCAGGGTCCAGGTTACAGTTATAAACAAGGTACATTTAGGGAGTCTAGCCATGTGCAGAGCTGCTCAGTATATCTAATATTAGACTTTTAGATGTAATCTGTGTAGAAGAGGGAGAAAGGTAAGCTTCTAATTGGGAGTATTTTAAAAAATCTTAGAGGGATTTGAGTGAGCATGGGCTATACATTAAATATATTACGTGTACATTTCTTTTCTAAAAATGTATCATATATGCATGCCTGGTTATTTCATAACTACACATTTAAAATCAACTGCAAAAATGTAGCAGCTTAGCTCCAATGAAATCAGTGGCAAAAAAATAATTTGTAGTTTTGTATGCTTAAATTATATGGAATGAAATGGAATAGCGTGACACTGAAGATGCAGTACTGAAAGCTAATTTGAAAGCATTTGTTGTTGTAAAGGTAGGCACAGGAATTATTAGAAATCATATTCTTCGTGTGGGTGTCTCAGAAAATAGGGTAGCAACATGAAACAGTCTTGGGAAAACACAGTGACCTTCATTATTTTGGTTTATACTTTCTCAGGGTAAATCTATTTACCTGCTCCCTAGAGGACTAAAAGGTTTGGATTGCCTTCCAGTGTCATGCTTCTTTTTTCCTTCAAAGATTCATGTAGTTCTTGAAGAAAGTCTCATCCTATATCAGGTTGTCCAACAGCCATGACAAGTTCAGAAGGCTCTTTGCAATATTGTAATGAAAAGTGGTTAACAGAGGGAAAACCCAGCTATGACTTGGTCATTGTAGTTCAGCCACGCAGTACAAGATTTAGTACAGAGGGAATTTGAGGAGTGTGCAGAATTAACATGCATGCCCATTTTCATCACTCTTGCATGGCCATTTCAGTTTGCAGAAACTTGTGAGCTGCTTGATGTGAATATGTGTGGATGCTCTTCAGTTTCTTTGCAGCATGCAGAGAATATTTGCATGTGAAAATCTGCTGGTTTAGCTAAAAGCTGTAAAGGTGAATGTATGAACTGCACTATCGGTGATAAAGCAGGGAAGAAGAAACCAAGTGTACCATCAACAGTGTTTGCTGTGTGCCAGACGATAAAAAAGCTCATCGTATTGCCATATGCTAACCAATTGGAAACTAAATTTGTGCCATATGCCAAGCAGTTGGAAACTTTGTTCAGTTTTGATGTGGCTATTCTGAAGCAAATGTGCATGAAAAAACATATGTTTTTTTGTCAGCCAAATGTGTGACAGTGCCATTTCCAGACTGTGCCATTCTACTGTGTTAATAAAACTAATATATGCATTTTTTCGTTGAAGTGTTCCTCATCAGGTGAAAAAAGAATTCTTCCAGAACCCAAGGAAAATTCAACCAAAAGCCACAATCTCCCTCATTTTTTGATGTTTTTTTGTTTGTCTGTTTTGGGTTTTTTTAAAGATCTCTTCCTTCCTGGCTCTGTTTAGGCACTGAGTTGTCAATGTCATGCTCAGGTGGGATGCCCATTTTCTGCGGATTCGTTCAAATCCTTACGCGAGTCCAACACTCCAGCTATGGAAGTATGTATAAAAACACTGGGCTGGCTCCAGACAGCGTGTGAAGGGGTTTGCCAGGCCACTCTCACGTGCCATGCTGTCTTCGCACAACATTCATCAGTCTGTTACTCCTAATGTTCAGCATGCCATGAACTTGCTTTTTATTTTCTTTCCATAAGGCACATGTGCAACTTTCCCGCCGCTCTCGTTAAGAGGGGTGAGCCTGAGATGACTCCGTCATTAAGTGAATCTCTTTCTCCCATTGTTCTCTCCACCAGTGAGTGCCAGTGAACCCGAACCAGAGACAGAGACAGAACCAGAACCAGAGCAGGAGGCTGAGGCCGAGCAGGGAACGGAGACACCCAAGGAAATAGAGGCTACAGAGGTGGGACCAGAGAGTGAGGTGGAGCAAGGACCAGAGAGAGAGCCAGAAGAAAGTGCAATACTCAGTGAAAAAGAGAGGCAGAATGAGGAAGTGAATGAAAAAGACAACTGCTCTGCATCCAGCATATCCTCAGCAAGCAGCACTTTAGAGAGGGAAGAGAGAGAGGACAAGTTAACCAGTGACAATGAAACTGGTAAAGTGAAGCTTTTTCAATAATGAAGGGTTTCTGGTGGAAAAAAAAAATGTCACATTAACAAATCTGTTGTTGCATTAATTAGCTAACAAACTCTTTGTGCCTGTCTAAGACTTCCATCACCCTGGCCAAATCCGCTTCCATTCTCTGCTTGGAAATCCAGAGACTCTGATGGGGTTTCTATGTTTGAGGGACAGTAAGGCATTGATGAAATGGGGTTTCCTTTTTGATTCAAGACCATTTTCTTCCCCTAAGATTAATGCATTAACTATTGAAGCATGGTGTTTTAGTGACTTGCACCTCCCACTCCCAGAGAATTTGTTTGGGTTTTCTACACATGAAACAATGTGAGGAGGGGACCTGTTGATATGATTTGTCATGAGATTCCAGATACCTTTTCGCATGCTATTAGTTTTTAGTGGAAGAGGAAGAGCAGTGAGGACAGGGATGTTTGTTCCTTCCCTCCAGTTTCCTGTCTTGGTTAGACTTCAGAAAGCTCAGAGGGATACATAGGAGCTGGTGAAGATAGGCCTGGGCTGTGGCCATCTTTGGCTCCTGTGGAGGAGGCTCATGAAATAGACCTTGTTTGGAAAAGACCAGTTCTGTAGTCACCAGTGGTTCTGGTCACATATGCCACCAGGCACCTGTAAAGGGTAGCCCAGACTGGAAAGAAGCCTTTAGAACCAGTTTTCTGCCTGCAGAGATAATGACAGCCAGAGATTGACATTCAGCCCA
>NW_010267763.1:0-218 GCF_000690775.1 Eurypyga helias
GGGCGGGAGGCAGGGAGGCACAGGGCAGTGCCCATGATGGCAGCAGGGAAGCAGGGCATTGGATTTCAGCTGGGAATTGGAAGGGGGGGCCCTGCCCGAGCCCTGGGGTATATTCCGAGTTGCTTCCCTGCCCGCGGGTGCTGCTCCCAGGAAAACTGCACTGTCACGGCCCCTTGCCCTGTCTGGGCAGGAGGTGAGCGGCAGCTGGGCTTGGCTGG
>NW_010267763.1:398-682 GCF_000690775.1 Eurypyga helias
ACGCGGGGATGCGCGCAGACAAAAGGAGAAACTCGCCATGGATTTCCCATGGTGCAGCCAGCTCTCCGGCTGCCGGAGCTGCCTGCGGCCCTGGCGAGGCAGCCCCTGACCCATCCTGGCTGTGCTGACCCGCGTTAGCATCCTCAAGCCCCAGCGTCCTGCAGCTCCCGGGGGCCAGGGGCACAGCGTGTCCCTGCAGCATCCTTGAGGGAAGAGTTCACTGCGGGTGGCACTTGAGGACAGTGCTCCCTGTCCCACTGGTCACCTCTCCGCCGTTGCAGGAG
>NW_010267763.1:710-4870 GCF_000690775.1 Eurypyga helias
GACTTAAGAGAGCTCTCGTTAGCTAATCTCTGCCCAATTAATCTTAGCTGATCCAGTTAATCATGGCTGTCTAGGCTTTTGGCTCATCACCGAGGGCGGTTGGAGTGCCCGGAGGGATGGGCAGAGCGCAGCTGGCTGTGTGGGATGGCACGGAAGAGAACCTCTGCAGAGTTGGGGGACAGGTCCGGATGTGCCCCCCAGCACCGTGGCCCTGGGGACTCTGCTCTCCTCCTGCACAGTCTCCCGTGTGTGGGGTGGCCGCGGGAGGAGGCAGGGAGGGAGCAGGGCCGTGGAGCTGGCCTGCTCCCAGCGAAAGGCTGATCGCAGCTTATTGAATTTCTCTCGATGGCAGATTGAGCAGGCAGCGGCTGACTGTCCCTGGGGGGGCTGCCTGCCCCTGCCTGGCCTGTCCGCAGCCTGCTCACCGCAGCGTGTCCCCGCTGTCGGTGGGATGCTGAGCGCCGGTGGCCAGCGATGGCCGTGGCTGGTGGTCCTGCCATGTTACGTGGGCTGTGGACTCAATTCCTCCCTGCAGCCGAGCAGGGAAGGTAAGAGTCAGGAGGAAGGAGAGGAGGCTCGGGGAAGGAGCTGGGCTGCCCAGGGGGGCACAGCGCTGCCTGGGGTCCTTGTGCTGCTGTGCCAGAGATGGGACAAGGGAGCTGCAGAGGAGCAGGAGGAAAACGGTGCGCTGCCGACTGAGGAAGCCAGAGGAAATGGATGGACACAGAAAATGGAGACGAGCCTGTGGCTCTGCAGCAGGGAATACCGGCAGGGAGAGGAGCCCGTGCTGCTGGGCGAGGCGAGCCAGAGGGCTTGCTGAGAATACACTGGGATGTGGGCATCGGGATGGCAGGGAGAGGGGAAAGGTTCTGCTGGTGAGGAGGGCGCTTCATGGCCAGTGAAGGTGTGCTGTGGGGTACTGGTGTGGGGCTGAGCCGGCCCTCCTGGCAGAGGAGGGCGAGCAGCCACCAACGGAGGGCAGATAGCACGACGAGGTGCTCAAAAACGTGGGACAAAGGAGAAACCAGAGCTTCTTCGTGGAAGTGGTGGGGCTGGAAGGGGCTGTGATGGGAACAGCGCGGTGGCAGGAGGGAATGAGGCAGGGTGCGAGGCTGCCCGTGGAGGGCAGTGCTCGGTCTCAGGGCTGGTGGGGTTGCTGATGGATGTGCTGGTGGCTCTTGCTGAGGGTCGTGCCGCAAGGCGGGGGTCCGGAGACCTGGCCCACCTCTTTGTAGCCCTGGGACCTGGGGAGGCTGCAGAGCAGGGGGAAGGAGAGATGTCCCAGCTGTGGAGGAGGAGAGGAAAGCATTGGACACTGGCAGTGGTCAGGTGCCACGTGGGGTTTAGATCCGTTGTCCCTGAGTGCCAGCAGTGCCACAGGGTGCAGCAGCTCAAGCCGACGGCCCTTCCACCCGTGAATATATCCTATCATTTCACGGGAAAACCAACTCCTTCATTCCCCTTTGGCAAGGATTCCTGTTTAATTTTCGCTTTCTCCCCGCTCTGACAAGGCAGCAGTGGCAGAGGCCCGTTGCCATGTGGCAGCCCACTCACCGGCTCAGGGACTCAGCCGTGGTGTTAAACGCCCATGTCGTTAAAATAAGCCGTGCTCAAGAAAGCCTGAGACCCCATGCTCGAGCCCTGGAGATCCTGGGATTTAAGGGTGCGATTCCTGGCTGAGCACAGTGGGAGCTCCGGAGCCATCCCAGCTGGATGGGAGAGAGGGGGTTTTGGAAACTCTTAACAGGAGATTTTCCTCCTGCTGTCAGGGATGCAGGCTGGCTTTTAAAACAGGTGAAGTGTTTCTGAAAGACAGCGTCTAGCGTATAATACTTTCTGGATGCAAATTTTCCCATGGCACTATGAATATACCTGTCTTTGGGCAGAGCATATGTTGGTTTTCCTCCCACCCCCTTTGGAAATGAAACTGGAGCTGTCAAACCTCAGTTAGTTTTAAAGCCTTTCTCATCTCCTGGGGCACTTTCTATTCCGTGGAATTTTTTTTTCCTTTTATTTTTTTTTTCACCCCTTTTTTCCACAAATTCAGATGTATTTTTCATTTCAACCATGGAAAATCCCATCTCTTGTTGAGGATGCATCCTTTCTGCCCCACTTCCATTGGGTCATGGTCCACACAACCAGGGCTGTGCCATTGCTTGCTCCTGATCTCCTTCATCCCGGAGCAAGCATCCTGCTGGCCAAGACCAGGCTCAAAAAGCTTCAGGGCATTTGCAAACACCCTTGCAGGAGTCCCACAGGCAGGGATGCTGGAGGAGCGAGTGTCTGCCCCTGCTGCTGAGCTCCTCTTCCACTGGCAGGCTCAGCACAGGGATCCAGGGAGAAAGAGACAGGCAGGAGAGGGGATGGGCATTAGAAGGCAGGAATGGATTTTGTCTGGGCTGATGCTGAAGGACCCGATGGTCGAGGGAAGGACCCCCGCATCCTTTTCTGACCCATGCTAGTGAAGCTTAACTGGGGCCTGGGGAAGGTGGGACAGGTGCAGAGTGGACACCAGTGCTGGGATGAGTGGCCACTCTGGGAGATGTTAGAAAGTGGTTCATTTCATCTTGTGAGGTTTGTGATTAATAATTTATTAGCAAGAGGAGTGGAAAAATGGTCATGAATTGGGCGCTTCAGCTGAGTGCAACTGCCACCGGCTCTCTGGCTGGTGCTGCTCCTGCTGACACTGTGCTTCTGCTTTAGCCTGGAGCTGAATGAGGGCAAATACCAGCGGTTGTGTTCAACAGCCGCCTCCTTTCTCCATAGGAATGCCATCATTTTCCTCCCCTCCTCCACCCGGTCCTGCTGCCCAGTCCCCGCTCTTCTCAGGTTGGAGCAGAGGCAGGAGGCTTGGGTGATGGGCAGGGGGGTGTGGGCTTGCTTGCAAGCGAGGGGCTACCTGCTCAGTGCCGTTGGCACCCCAGGATGGAAAAACAACTCCTCGGGGCCATGCTGATGCTGACAGTGCCGGCATGGGCGCCCACCAAGTGATGCTGCGGGGTAACGGAGGCTCTGGGTGCTGCCCTGGTGTAAGGGCAGGGATGTCTCCTGGGACCGAGATGTATCCTGACCTGAGATACAAGGGGGAGGCGGGACAGGCAAAATGCAGGCAGACCAAGGGGTGAAACGAAATGTCATCTTTCGGGCAGAGGCAAACCAGGGTTCCCAAGAGGTTCTGTCATAGAGGTTTTCGATTCGGTTTTCCAGCACGGCTGCGAGGTGGGGTTTGGGATGCAAACTTTCCTAATCCCCTTTTCTTCCATCCTTACAGGACAGACGCTGCTCCCCGCTAGCAGGACCCACCTCCAGCCGACGCGATGGCGGGAGCATCCGTGAAGGTGGCCGTGCGCGTCCGGCCCTTCAACTCCCGGGAGATGAGCCGGGAATCTAAATGCATTATCCAGATGTCAGGAAGCACCACCAGTGAGTGCCGGTGTCGGGGGCAGAGGGGCTCGGGAAGGCTTTGGGTGCTGCCCATGGAGTAACATGCATGGTCTGGCTGCAGTGACGAGTACTGGGCTGCTAGAGTCTTTGGTCCGGATGCCGGTACCACCTGGCATTGTTTGGAGGAGGGAATTGGGGTTGGGGGGGGAGGAGGGCACTGTCACCTTTCACACAGGGAAATGCAGTCCTGCGGTTGAAATGACAGCGCTGGGATCTACATGGCCCTTGGGTTTTGGTGGTACTGACTGGGGCAGCATCCCCTGACAGAGAAAGGGGAGGAAGAATCAGAAGAGCCTGGAAATGCCAGTGCATGGATGTGGGGCTGAGGGTGCCTGGCCCACCGGTGCCTGTTGAAGCGTGGAAGCCATGCACTGGCCAGCACTGCCGGTACCACACACTCTGGTGTGCTGGGACCCATCCCTGCTTCCATGGGGCTTGGATCCGCAATGCCAGCAGGATGGGAGCTGGGATGGAGCAGGGTTTGCCGAGGGAATGGCGTGCTTGGGAAAGGGGGTTGTAGCACAGGGGCTTAGGGACAACTGTCCCCTCATGAGCCCATCTGGCATTCACCCCTCTTGACATTATGGCTGCTAGAAGTACGGGGTGGGAAAGGCAGCCGAATCCTTCCTCTTTGGCTCTGGAAGCGTCCAGATGGGACAGTGTCTAAAATAACTCCCTCCCTGCCTGCCTGGGGCTTCCTGCGTCACCAGCGGTGG
>NW_010267764.1:0-222 GCF_000690775.1 Eurypyga helias
GGGAACCCCCAACACCCCCCCACCTGCCCCAGGGGCACCGGCCCCAACTTATCTTCCACGAAGAGGTAGAAGCCGTTGGGGTTCCTGCTCAGGATGGTGATGGCCGCCTCCGTCATCTCGGTGAGCGACGGGTCCGTGGTCGTGTTACGCATCCGGTTGTACTTCATGTCCGCAGGTTCAAAGAGACCTGGGAGGGGACATCGTTAGGGGCAGCGCAACGGC